>NW_017537145.1:1079537-1113629 GCF_001853355.1 Bactrocera latifrons
TAATATAAAATTGTTATATATAAAATATAAATGCGCAAAAACTGCAGATGTGACAAACAATACCTTGCTGGCTTTATGAGCAGATTCTTTAAGAATAAATTAGCTTCCTATAACTCACAACGATTGTTGTTGTTGTTGCTGTTCGCATCACCAGTGTTTTGAGGAGACGTGTCAAATGTTTATACATGTGTGTTTCTGTTATTTTCAATTTATTTATGCATACACATGTTGTATAAGTTATTAAATAGAAATAATGGGGATAAAAACTTCCGCATAACATTCTTTAGAATTGTATTTTACTAAAAATTATGTATACCGGTTTTTCTTCTTTCCTCCTTCAGGCAGCCTCAAAGAAGCAAAGGAATTCGACAAACTTACACCCGAGGAATCCAAACAGCGATTGCTTGTACTTATAAAATTAATGGATTTAAATAAGGATGGTTTTGTTGAGCGTCATGAGCTAAAAGCTTGGATTTTAAGGTCTTTTAAGTGAGTTTTATGTTGTTGATTAATGCTTTCATTATCTTCATTCTAAAAACCACTAAATATTACTTTAAATATTAAAACATCACGACAATCACGTGCTAGTTGCCTCCGCTTGCCGGCAAAAATTCAAAATAACTTACATAATTTGCATAGTATATATGTTTATCGATATCACTGTAATGTCGTTGGTGTATTCTTATTATAATAGGGGTACATATTTGCATATTATGTTACACATGTAGATCAGCGAGCTTAATACTATTAACGTGTGTAAAATTTTTGTGTTAAAAGCTTTCTAAGCTGCTTTTGGCAATATATCTTTATTCATTACCTTTGTAGTTAGGTGTATTCAGACAATTTAAATTTTTTTCCCAGTATATAATTAATTTTATAAAAGTACAATCCATCATTATATAAAGCTTCGGCTTGACGACAAAATTAAAAATTAAAAAATTAATAATAATTTTAAAGTAATGGCTATGTTGCTCCATTTTCTGCCGAAGCTCCTTGCGATGACCATATTTAATCCTTGGAGATTTACCTAAAATCAATCAGACAAACTTTTTTATGTTAACAAAATGGCGTATTCCAGATATTCGGGGAAAAAACCAACAATTAGCTTATTTTCTTTCGACCATGCTCTAGTTTTCAAAAAGTTTTAATATTTTTTTTGAAATTACCTTGCGATCTTTGAGCTACAGTGGTTACCATTAAAAAAAGGCATGTGAAGTTTTACACGAACGTTCCAAAGCGCCGAAAACCTATTGCTAATTATCGAAAACTCAAAAAGCATTGGTCGAATTTACTTAAAGTTCAGAAAATATTTCTAAGATATGTATTTATGTATGTAATATCTTAAATTTGTTGGAAAATTCTGACTATCCCTAACCCTTTATACACGCTTAAGGCACTCAATTGCTTTAATAACAAATTATTTACAAATTAATAAAACCTATTAATATATAATATCTAAAACAAATTTAATAATTAATATCAATTTCAAAAACAGAAAACTTGGTGAAGAGGAAGCAGCGGATCGCTTGGAAGAAATCGATGTGGATGGTGATGGAAAGGTCACATGGAAGGAATACCTTAAAGATACTTTCGAAATGGAAAATGAAGACGAAAAAAAGGAATTAATTGATTTTGATAGCTACGATGAAGAGAGAGAAATGATTAAATCAGATAAAGAGCTATTCAATGCAGCAGATTTGAATAAAGATGGCGCATTGGATTCAAAAGAATATGTGCTTTTCTATTCACCAGAAGAACATCCAGAAATGTTACCAATCGTATTGGAACACACGCTACGGGAGAAAGATACCAACCATAATGGTGAAATAGATTATGCAGAATATATTGGCAGTGCAGGACAAGATCGTAGCCGCGAATGGTTAGTTGAAGAAAAAGATCGTTTCGATCATTTGGATGAAAATGAGGATGGTCTACTAACCGGTAATGAAGTACTCAACTGGGTGGTGCCGAATAGCGAGGCTATAGCTACGGATGAGGTCGATCATTTATTTGTATCGACAGATGAAGATCATGACGATCGCTTAAGCTATTTGGAAATACTAAACAATTACGACACATTCGTTGGCAGCGAAGCTACGGATTATGGCGATCATTTACAGAATATAAATCATTTCCTTGACGAACTATAAGCGGACAAATTAAACAGCGGTTTTAATAAAATTTGCGTTTAATGCCATATTTTAGCAACTCCAAACGCTTGCCCAAATGTACAATAGCAAATTGTGTTTTAGATTTTCGTTTAGAAAAGTATATGCGTAATTATAATTAATTAATTATTGTAGTTTTATTATTCCTCCACCTACTGGTATGTAAAATAGAGTTTTCTAAGTATTTATTGTACAGTAATAAGAATCAATAAATTCACCACCACCACTATATTGTGTTTATTTCTAAAAACCAGTAACCGGTTGCACTGAAGCTGTAGTACTCTTCGCACATACAAAAGAATGCAATCAAGAACTTGATTTCGTCGATTAGTTGGTATAGCAGCTATATACTGTAGCGGTCCGATTTAAACAATTTGTTCGGAGATTATAACGATACCTTAGATAATAATATGTGTCCAGTCTCAGGATAGTCGAGTCTAAGTAAACGGGACGGACCCGGATTTTTAACCGGCCAAGGACAGTCAACTCGGACTATGCCTCGAAGTTCCTTCAGTAATCCGTGAAAAATTTCGGAAAATATCTCGTAAAATAAAAAAGTTTTCCTACAACAAGTTGACTTTGATCTTTTAGTTTACAGGTTGGCTGATGAAAGCCGCTACCGAAAAAAAATTAAATAAATTTTTTTCTATTTAATGAATCTGGTTAATTTTTATTTTGCAGATTGACTTTTACATTTAAGAAAAATGGATAACTGGGACACTGAAACAAGAATTTGGATTGTCCGCCGCTATCACGCACTGGAGTCCGTAGTTTCGATTTAAAGAGAGCGCACCTTTAGCGGCAATCCTCCGAGCAGATGGGAAATAATGAGACTTGTAAACAATTTTGCTGAGCATGGGACAGTCAACAGAAGACCTTACCATCGAAACCCTTCAGTTCGAATGGAGGAAGCAATCGTTGCTATAGCTGCTGCCATACAAAGCAATTGACGTGTTTCGACAAGAAGCTTATCTGCTCAAATGGGTGTAAGCAGACAGTCATTACAGTCAATTATGCACAAAGATTTGGACTTATTCCCATATAAAATTCAAATGGCCAACAAACTGAACGCTGCAGACTTGCCGATTCGCTTGGAATTTTGCCAGAAGATGCTTCAAATGGTGGAAGGGGATGGAAACCTGTCTCTTATACACATCTAGATGTGTATAAGAGACAGGCAGACAGTCATTACAGTCAATTATGCACAAAGATTTGGACTTATTCCCATATAAAATTCAAATGGCCAACAAACTGAACGCTGCAGACTTGCCGATTCGCTTGGAATTTTTCCAGAAAGTGCTTCAAATGGTGGAAGGGGATGGAAACATGCTGAACTGTCTTTTCATGTCTGACGAGGCTCATTTCGATTTAAACGGCAACATAAACAAGCAAAATTGTAGAATATGGAGTGCTTCCAACCCACAGATACTCCATGAGATGGAATTGCATCCACTTCGTGTCACAGTGTGCTGCATTGTCGCTCCCTACTTCTTCGAAGAAAACGGTCACACCGTTACGGTTACTGGAGACCGTTACTTGAGCATGTTGAGAGAGTTTTTCTATCCAGAATTACGCTGAATGAGAATTTCTTTCAACTCTGTGTGGTTTCAGCAAGATGGTGCAGCTCCTCACATAGCCCAACCTGTTATGACAGAATTGCGACGAAACTTTCCCAATAAGCTAATATCCAGAAACTCCACATTCCGTTGGCCACCCAGGTCGCCTGACCTTACTGCACCTGATTTTTTCTTGTGGGGTTATTGCAAACAGGAAGTCTACAAAGCAAAACCAAGAAATTTGAATGAACTAAGGCAATCTATTCGAGAAACAATTGGGGCTATTTGTGTCTCAACTCTCCAAGCAGCAATGAACAACTTTTTGGTAAGATGCTGCACATGCATCAACGAGCAGGGGGGGGGCATTTAAATTCCATTATTTTTAAAACAAATTAAGCTATATTTAATAAAATTCAATGAGCTTTAACATGAACAAAAGCAAAATGAATTCCATACACTGAAAAAAATTATTTGAGTTTCTTAATGTAGTAAAATTAATCAGCCACCCTGTACCCACCTGATTGCTTTCAACACAATTAAGATGATTTCCCGCTTATTTAGACACACATAGTTTTTTTTATTAGACATAAATAGCTTTATAATGGGTGTTGTTAAATATTTTTCACATTTGAACAGATTACTTAACTAATTAGAGTTATTTTCTAAAATTGCTGACTGCCGATGGCACTTTTATTTTTGCGCTAGCAGTGCAACAACTTATATGACTAGAATTCACCCAATTCCGCTTTCGGTCATTTACATTCTTCAATATTAAAGCCTTGAATATTTGCAAAACGTTTTAAATAGTTTTAGGAAAGGCGGACATTTTTTTAACTGAAATGAACAAAATAAAAAGCAACACAGTAACAGAGTTATTCAATAAGAAAAAAAAAAGTTCGTTTAAAAAGCAAACTTATTACAAAGAAGGACCAATAATATTATATATTTATTTACTTAAACACTTACTTTGTATACAATTTACAAATAACTGAACATTAACCGCAATGTAAATGTATACTAATACGATCTTACAAGTTATCACAATATTGCACCGAATAGGCCTTTGTATTTTTAAATAATTTTACGCTAAGTTTTTTTATATGGAATAGGCAGACAAACGTCAAATAAACAAAAGTTATCGAAATGCTTTTCGATTAATTTAAAAAATCAATTTAAAGTAAACCAAGTTTCTTTACAAGAACAAAATTTTGATTGGCCGGTTGGTATATCTGAAAAACTGGGAGACTAATTCGCGTATATTCAGACGGACATGACTAAACGGTTCAGCTCTTTACGCTGACATATATGACAGCGACATATGTGACATGACATATGTATGTATATATCGATTCCAAATAACTATATTATAATATAAAACAAAAAAAAAAAAAACGTGTATTTACAAGCAAAGAGAAAAATATAATAATAATACTAATTGAAATAAAAGTGATTTGGAATTAGATGTCATTGAAAGTGCAATTTGAAACTGCTTTAATGATAAAAATATATAAAATCTAACACGTATTAAAAATATGAAAAATCACATCAAATATAAAAAAATTATATCTTTAATAGATTACATTTTGTTATATACCTATATTTAATTTTAAATATTTTTTTAAATTTTTGTCAAACGTTTATTGGTCATCATTCATTTCTTCATGCCTTAGTTTCGCCTATTCAACGAAATTTCTTACGCTTGCATTCAAGTTTTCCTAAGTTTTATTTTTTGATAATAAATGCAAGTCTAATTATTGTTTTTGTTTACATCTAATATTTATTTGTAGTGACTAGCTTTTATGTATGTAGTTACAAGCTTCAAATACTATATATGTATGTATGTACATGCACACGTTTGTATACAATTTGTTGACTTGACAGTACACAAACTTCAATAAAAAAGTTTATGCGACACTTCCGTGTTTAATTGGATGTGTGTTTCAGTAGCGAATTTACCATACAATCGATGGATACCATATAATCAAATAATCGATCGACAGAATTGCTTACATACAAGTGCATATGTATGTACATATGTATATCTTGCAATGTAAGTGCGATGGCACGGCGGACTTCACGGTTTATGAAATTATGCACTAAGATTTATATTACATTTGTTAAGAATTCTTGTTATTCATTTGTTTTAAACAATATTTCTCTTTAGAAATTAATGAAAATCAAAGTCAAACTCAAATTTTAATAAATAAAATAATTTAAAAAATTTAGAAAAATTACTGAATGCGCCTTAAATTATGCATTGACATTCTATTTACGTTATTTCCGCGTTGAGCTTTGTGATTCAAAGTAGAAAAGCGATTTTAAACGCCTTTTGGCAATAACCATTTACGTACATATGTACTGAACGTACAAGTGGCTGAACGTTACAAGGCTGAAGATGGTACTATTTAGCGATCATAAGAATCTCTCATGTTTAAGTTTTTTAGATCTCTCATTAACATGATTAATTATTATTAATTAATATTAATGATTATTTTATTATTTATGAAAAAATGGTACATCGAATTGCGTTCTGAACTACCGCCGATAACGTGTCCTCATAACTTTGTTGCTGATAAGAGTGATTTGAAGCAGTTTTACAAATTAGTTCAAAAATTCCAGCAAAAAGGGACGCATATACATATAAACAATATTTACAATATTTAATTTGTATAAATACACACACACACACACACGTTAGTACCACCGTTCGTTTTGTATTACTCCAAGTCCCACTTACGCAATGTTAGTTGTTACAATTTAAAAATCGCACAAAATGTCATAGTTGTCCACTTGACGCAGTGGCGCCACATCGTTCACCACTTCGCTCAAATATTGCGTAATGAGTGGCGGCAATTTCAATTTTACCAAATCCTCTCTCGTCTTGACGTGCTTAATAATTTCGGCTCGACAACGATCTTGCAGATTTACAAAATCCCGCCGTGTACATTTTAGTGTCATTTCAGTTTTCGCAGCAGTAGAGCAAACAATCGGATATAGCGGTTCTTTGATCTGTATTGATTAATACAAATGTAAAGGTATTGAAATTAAGATCTTCAATAATTTTTGCTTACCTTATCTAAACCCCTAAAAGCTACTCCCAAACATTTGCCATCTTTGTAGTAGCTGAGCGTACCCTCGATTCCATCGAAGAGCACGCCTATAACTGTGGGGTGATTTTCTTTGAAACGTTTAGTGTACAGCAGCGCTACACCTTTGTGCCAAAGCACACCCTTGTGCGATAGACCCCAGCCATGTTCATTCTCACCAAGCATATTCCGAAAGGAGTTGGCGTGTAGTCCTGCAATTTTGAAAAAATTAAAATTTTCATTGGGACAACTACCGAAAAACTTCAAAAATTTTAAGGGAAAGAGAGCTCAAAGCTCTTTAAGGTCTAGCTGAGACGAAGGTACGAAGACAGCGGAGAATCGATTCGGCACTGTGCGCATCAACTCGGTCCGACGTATGGACCGACTTGACTTATTATACAGCTTGTGCAAGAACTGGAGCCGTTCGAGCTTTAAAACCGACATCGCTCCGCGCTATGGGCTCTTGAAATGTTGCAAGAAGACCCGACGTTTTCGAGCCAATTTTTGTTCAGCTATGCGCCTCATTTCTGGCTCAAAGAGATGCAGGAGTTGGCATTTCATTCAGAAAAAATAATAATCAATAACAAGTTGATGTGGTTTGTGGGCCGATGGAATAATGGATCCATTAAAATTGGACTCAACGGTTGGACCATATAGGCGTATCCACTGCCAACTTTGGAAAAAGATAATGTTCAAAAAAAAAAAAAATGTCAAAGAAAGAAGTAGGGAACCTAGAAGTGGATCACTCTTTACTTGTACGTAATTGGAGCCAACAACTGCGACATATAGTAAGCATTTGCTTATCGCCTAGCCCGAAAAATGAGGAGCTTTATATGGAAATATCCATTCGGATGACATGAGCCCAAGACTATCAAATATATACTAGGCGATGTTGTACGAGTAATTTTTTAAAAACATTGGTTTCTGACGAGATTTAAACTAACGATTTACGAATACTATTTCGAATTGATGGGAATTTCGGTATGAAAATATAGTATAATGCTTACGTGCTTGCTTTGTGCCGATACCAAACATAATACTGGTGCCGAAGACACGCTGCGACACATGCAATTCCCAATAGAAGCGGCCATTATTCAGCGGGCGCTTGCCCTGTACACCCGCCGTTCCTTTACTCCAATTTGGATGAAAATGCACTGTGCGATTATTGGGACCACTCAACACTATTTCTTTCGAGCGATGCCGTTTACTCCACGTCCAATTGTCCTCGCAACCATGCTCCAGCGGCATGACTTTTTTACGTCTCACCAATTGAGAGGAACTTCCACTTCCACCACCAGCACATCCATTACCCGCATTTGTATTGGCCGCCGATGAATTCAGCGTCGGTGTCGATACGCTATTTAATGGTTCGTTAAGAATTGCGTCCGATTTTGCAGATGAATTTAGCGAATTATTGTCGTCATCCGAGGACATTTTATTGCCTTTACTTTCACGCTACAGCTTATGTATGTATGTACGTCCAGACACTTGTAATTAAATTGTTAAATTTCCGATTAATCTCAGTGCCACGTTGCACTATTGTAGTGTTCTACTGTTACTACTAAGGTCACTACTTGACAGTTTCTAGCATCTACGAAACAAGAATCCTGCAAGCGGCATGTGGTTTTGTGTTTCTGGCATTTGAGTAGTCTAGTCACTGTTGTCTGGCGAAAAGAAGGTCACTTCCGGTTGTTGCGTATAATTCACACCTGCAAAAGCACTTTGCCCTGTTCAATTGCACCTGTATAACGGTAAACGTTTCGTTACATACACACTCATCTGGTATCAGTGTCAACACATCTTACACGTTTGACCCACTCGGCACAAGTCCTTTGTCTCGAGAACCCTTTTGTGTCGTGGTGTCTGTTTGGTTGTCGATATTTGCAATTCTCTCTGTTCGCCTGTTGCCGGTTAACTGCTAATAGGTATTGTTTAAGGTACCAATAAGATTGCCGTTCTTGTATCTAGTTGAAGTGAGAAAGTTTATAAAATATATTTACTAAAAATGATTACTAAAATATTTCGTTGGATATGAGTAAACAAAATAAAAAAACCGACAAACACGATTTTGAGGAAACAAAAATATTTCAATCATTCGTACATACACCCATATATACAAACATTTTCGTTGATGGAAAATAATTGGTGTGCTCAAATAATAAAAATTATTTGCTGGGTTTATCGGCAACTTATGCCCGAGCACAACATATTGCCGAGCAGAATTTCGCATGAGAACCTATCTTCAACCAAATTAAAGAAATCAAGATCAAAGATTCATACGAACCTTAAAAGGCTAAAAACGGAAGAATGTCGCCTCGGGCATAGTCAATAATTTTTGGGTTTCAAAGCCTAGAAGCTTGTTTGAGTGTCGCAAGTTATTTTTCTTCTAAAGCGCGTGAAAAATGAAGCTCAACGATCCTTCAAAATAATACATGTATATAATACTTATAGCAAAACTACGCAAGAAAGATTTGCCATTGACTGCTGAAGGTCGACCGGGATTGCGAAGAGATTTTCGTTGTTGGTCGGAACTGCGATCGGATCCTGAATCTGCATGTGTTTTACGTAGATAGATAGATAAATAAATAAATGGCGTATGCACTGCGACCTATAGATATTATATCCTCTTACGTTCCTCTCCTAAGTCACAATTAGACACTTAGCCCCAGCACATTCATGAATTCCAATACATTGTTTGGTGCTATTTGAAAACATAGATCTAAGGGCCTTTATCTTACGTCTGCACATTGCTGTGCAGTCAAGAACCGGCAATTTGCCAAAGAAGCTAGTTCCACGTTACATAAGTGCTTCTTGAGCTTACAATGGCCAGTGTAGAATGCGACAAGTAGGTGGAGTTTTTCCTTTAGGAGGTTGATTTCGTTGTTAAAACCCGATTAGCAACATCGCATGGCGCATACCTTGGAGTTGCTGTTGATACCTCTCCCTACCTAAACATTCCTCCTTAAGGAGCAGCTCCTTTGTTGTATGAGGACCAACTGCTATAAAGGATTCCAGTCCTAACATGTTAGTAGATGCTGTGAGCTCGTCAGCTAGTTCATTCCCTGATATAGCTTTGTGACCGGGCACCAAGATAAGGTGCACTTGGTTACGATCAGATTCTTAGACTGTTCCGCCGTTCTGTACACTTCTACGCCAGTAGCTGTTTGATATCGTATGGCAGGGAACGCTTTACATGCCGCTTAACTACCGCGAAGTATGGATATACGTTCATTGCGATAGTTGCGTTGGAGGTTTATCTCTACGCTCCGACTCAGGCAAAGACATAGCTTCCCAGGTATGGGGAGTTTGGTGCGTGGTCCTGCGAAACTTGCATCAATTCTCTCTAACGTTTTCGAGCTGTCGGTGTATCACTTCATTGTATCTATTATCCATAAGCGGTAGGTCGAGAGTGGAATCACTCCATGAGATCTTACTGCAAATGATAACCTTGAACTTGCTGCCCGTTTGGCTATCTGACCGATTACTAGTTGAAGCAGTGAGAGTTCTAGATGTCTAAGAGAATTATTCCGAAAAAACACACTCTCTTTATACTCTGATATTTTTTCAACATATCCAAAAATCTAATACGCCAAGAGAACTTTGGAGATGAGGGACGTGTTCCAACGTTCTACTGAAGAGAAACACTCCCAATTGAACTTCTTACCGCAGCAAAAGGTAATAAATATTTTAGGACTAAGACAAAAACAAATAGAAATCATTCCAGCATATTTCACTCCACGGATAAGTCACAGTTTGAACACAAATATTATTTACATACCTATGCATATAGGTATGTATGCATGTGCGCACTTACTCACCTGTGGTTTTTATGTTTTTCGTCACTTAAAGGTAGGTTGTTGTTATTGTGGATGTCTTCGCTGTCGCTAGTTCTAATTCAACAGCCAAACTTGGAGACAACTCTTCGACAGATCCCGCCTCTTCAACACCATAATATGCAACACTTTCTATGGAGGTCGCTAGACCAGAGTCTGTGGTATCAATATCAGAGAGCGAACCATTTACATTGTACACCGAAGCGAAGGGTGATTGGTAGCCGCTGGATGAATTTGATGTGGACGTATCCCACAATGGACTGCCACTAGTGGAACTACTACTGCTACTATTATTGCCGGCGTTTCTTGCCCTCATGAACTCCTCATATTGCTGTCGCCTCAAATACTGCCTTTGAAGCTGATACTGTTTTTGCATTGGGTTTTGCTGCTGCTCGTGTTGTTGCTGTTGCTGTAGTTGTGTTTGATGTTGTCGTGACGTTGTGACAGTCAATCGATTTTTCAAATTTCGCTTCAATTCTCGACTTACTTTACGCTGCTGCCGTCGTTGCGCCCATGTCTGCTCCAACGTCGTCGAAATGCTGCCGCCGCAGAGGGGCTGCCAGAAGCGTGGTCGATTCTGAGTCGAGAGGTAGCCGTTGGATTGCTGTAGGTGTTGCTTGTTTGCCTTCTGTATTTCCAATTTTTGCAAATGAAAATGATGACAGCAATAACCCTGCGGACTGTTAGCACAAAAACGACAAGCCTCAGCTAGAATGCCTCCAGCACCATCTGGTTCACCACCACATGTGGATAGATTGTTTCGTTTGCGTGGCTGTTTGTTGCTCTCTAAGCCTCCAGTATGGTATTGCTCCAGCAGGAGCTTGCGTGTCGCAGCTGAGGACGTCTCAGCGGCTTCTTTAAGTAGACGTGAATTCTTTGGATTGATCCATCGATCGTGTATATACAGGACTAGACGTTGACAGTATAAACATAGCGATTGAAACAATAACAACAAAACGATAATCATATATGATTGAAGTTTGCGTGCGGACTGGAATGCGAACCCGATTTAGAAGCGGTCGAGCTGACAATGTGGAAACTAAATTTTCTGAATGACGAAATTTTAGACTTGTTTAGCACACAGTGTTGAAAGCTGACTGCGCTCTACTGCTGTTACTGCAGACATAAGGTTTTCTTGAATATTTGTATTGTCTGTGAAGTTGTTTGCTGGTGATGGTGGTAGTACAGGCAGTGTAAACTTTTGGTAAGTCTGGGTATGTTTGAACTTTTTTTGTATCGAATATGTGGTGGTGATTTTTTCTTAACTTCTGGGGTTGATTTTCTCGTCCGACTCAATTTTTCAGTGCTTACAACTTATTAGATTTTTTTTTTAATTTTTCACATATACATACATATATATGATGTTCATAAGAATTGAGTACTGTAAACGCGACATTGCACTTTTATTTTCCAACTTCAATTAAACCAAAGACTTAGTGTATAAGTAAATATAGCTTTTTCAATGAAATTATTTTCATTCGATTTTATTCTTGCACGAACACTTATCGACTCGGCGCTCACTTGCTCCTTAGCTCGTTAGCTCGTTAGTTCGTCCGTATTACTCCATTCTTGCCCGACTTCTGTCAGCCGTCTGCTCTGCTGAAGTGCGCGTAGTCCGCCCAGCAACCCCCTTTTCGCGTCGAATTTTCCAGTCTGTCATGCAATCTTCCATCCAACCCCGTTTGACGTTTCCATTAACATTCCGCGTAGTCACTTGTATATTTTCCACCCCCAATTAGACTAGTTAATATCTCGCCCGAAATGCACATATACACACATATATGTATGCACAGGATATAGTTGTATGTGTGTTTCCCTCTATTTGCCTTTTTGTTAAACTTTATTGCATTCTTTGTTTTGTTACTGGTTTTCGCGTTCCCCCCACTTCCCGTCCTCTAGTTTCGTTCATTCATTACACTTGAAACGAAAAAGTTGACGTGAAATTTGTGCACGTGGAGGGGCGCAAGTGTCTCGCATGCTTTCAACCCTAAAGCATTTGCGTTTCTAGTTGTGTTGAGTTCTAGAACGTAATTACATACATATATGTGTATACATATGTAAATTTATTTCAGGCAAACGCACATGCGCCCGCATTTTTGGCATATTTATCAGAAACAGATATCAGTTAGTTACGACTTGTATGTATGTATACATATATACATCCATTGATATAAAAGTGAGCCAAGTCAGGCGAAGTTCGTTTTTGTTAAAATGGAACACACTATAGTATGTATATACACACCTGCTCAAAATAACAGTTACACGATAAAATTTAGTACTCTCAACAGTTTAAAAAACTTTATGGGCTGTATGCGACTAGTTATGCTGTAGGTTTAATTAAGATCATAAGGCATCGCCCTTTCTAAGAGAATGAAGCATGTGATTCCACAAATTAATGCCTGTGTCAGTTTTGCGTGAGTTCTCAGAAATAAAATTGCTCAATATAATAGTTACACATAAGTGAACTTAGCTTTTTGTGAAAACAAAATTAATTTTATCCAGCTTTTTAAAGTTTTTTTATCTGAATTGGTGAGTTTTCTTTGAATAAAGCTCAAAAGCTGCAGATAAATTAAATTATTTTTTAATCAGATGGGTCGGAAGTCCCATTGCACTGTTGAAGGAGCCCGGCTGGTTTCAGACCTCAGAAAGCAAGGAAAATTACTTCAGGAAATTGGGAAATTAATGAAAAGGTCTCATAATTTTATTAAAAATGCTTTAGAGCGAAAATCTAGTAGGGAAACTCGTGGAAGGCCACAAAAAACGAGTACAGTTCTTGATCGCCACATAGTAACTATTTGTGAAAAGGACCCATTCAATTCGTCGAAGATGATAGCAGCAGAAATTGGAAATGTAGTAAATGCCCAAACAGTTCGCAGGCGTTTGCAAAAGGCCAAGCTACCAGGACGTATAACCAGGAAAGTTCCATTAATGCGATCAAAACATTTAGATATGAGGTTAAATTTTGCAAGAAGTCATTTAGATTGGTCAGGACCTGAGGGAACAAAAAAATGGAGAAACATCTTATGGAGCGATGAAACGAAAGTAAATTTCTTTGGAAACGATTGTGAGAGAAATGTGCGCCGTCCAAAAGGAAAGGAGTTTCATGTTAGATTCACAAAAAAAACTGTGAAGCATGGAGGTGGGCACATCATGGTGTTGGGATGTTTTTCTTGGTATGGAGTAGGTCGTATATACCGGACAACTAATAAAATGACAGCGTCGGAGTACAAGGAAATGTTTGAAAATGTCATGATACCCTATGCTGAAGAAAACTTACCATTACGTTGGGTATATCAGCAAGATAATGACCCAAAACATACCTCCAAACTGGTTAAAAAATATTTTGAAGATAATAATGTTAACGTTTTGAAGTGGCCAAGACAATCCCCGGATTTAAATACAATAGAAAACCTATGGGGAGAACTAAAAAAATATCTGGCGGGCCAATCTTTCTCTAACAAACTAACTTTAATCAGTAGTATGCCCAGACGAATAAATAAAGTTAATGCAGAATAATGGTGGATATACTGGCTATTAACTGAGTACTGTTAAATATACAACAAAACTGTTTTATCATAATTTGTTTTTCCAAATTAATAATTGTCTTATTAAAAGTGTACCTATTTTTTTGAGCAAGTTTATTTTAGCTATGAAATGCTTTTGGATCTACATTTGTTTGCTTTACTTTTTTTTAAAAAAGCTTATTTAAGCTTGTAAATATTTGAAAAATATAAGTACGTTTGCGTTTTTCTTAAAAATTTAAATAAATCTTTTTATTCATGAGATTTACTGGAAAAAGTATTGTGTAACTATTATTTTGAGCAGGTGTGTATGCATTGGATTGAAGTCCCACTTCGTTAAACTTTCTTTTTCTTCTGAAAGAGTAACATCTACAAGCTCTGGTAGGGTCATAAGTAGTTTTTATTGAAACAAATCTAGTATATTTTTATTACATCACAAGATAAAACAAAAACTTCGGCTGCACTGAAGCTATAATACACTTCACGGGTCATTTATTTTAGCCACCATTTATATGTATGTATAAAAACGCCAACTTCGGCTGCACCGAAAATAGAATGTCCTTCACAAATAAAGACTGCGTCGAATAAAATTGTCCATTACAATAGTGAAAAAAACTGTAAAAAAAATTTAAATTCTGAATTCTGAAATTTTTGGCGATGGCTGGATAACTCCTTACTCCTTTAGTAAAAACCTTAAAAAAATCAAAATTTCAATAAACATGTCGCGACATTTTTTTTTTCAAATAGTTCTAATCGAAAAAGAAAATCCTTCGTCCAAGTCTCAAAGGCTTGTGCAAAATTTCATGAAGATCGGTTGAGAAGTTCTCGGAAAATCATGCCAACCGACTTCAAAAACACAGTTTAGAGAAAAACGTGTTTAAAGACGGCGCACTTAGCCTAGCTAGCCTCAAGCGCTCTAGTTCTCAAGGCTGTATCTCCGAAACTATTACTCGGATCATATTAATAAAATGAAATAAAATGAATTTTTGAAACCGTAAACTCATGTAACCCCTTTACTTATGGAACACTAGTTTGGTGGAGAGCTTTAAACAAACAATACAATATAAGCAAATTAAATGGAATGCAAGGAACAGTACAGGGGCTGATGCGGTCAATACACTCCTGCATCAGCTACCAATAGACGTGATACTCTGAAAGTAGCAGCAAGTTCTGCTATTATAATTGAGGAATTAGAAGAATGGAGAGGGATAGAATCAGGCATAGCGCCATCCTAATTAAGCAAAATACAAGGTGCGTTCCAAGCAAAACGTTTTTTCGACAAAATCAATTAATTTTATTCAAAATAGTCTCCTTCTGCTTCAATACAGCTTTTTGCACGGTCCAAAAGCATGTCGAACGAGTGTTTTAGCTCGTTTCTTTCATGGGCAAATGATTTTTCCGAAAGGAAAGAAGTCGCACGGTGCAATATCAGGTGAATGCGGGGAGTGGTTAATAGTTAAAATGTGATTTTTGGTCAAATAATCGGTCACAAGCGTCGATCGATGAGACGGCTCATTATCGTGTAACAAAAGCCAACTTTCATCTTCGCGATATTCGGGCCGAACACGTAGAATACGGCGCACTAAAAGCTTCATAACTCCAATGTAGAATGCCGCGCATTAACGTTTTAGCCGGGTGGAAGAAATTCTTTGTGGACAATACCCTTGGAACACACACAGTTTCGATGGAATTTCCGGTGAAAACGGATTTTGATTGGCGCACTTTGAAAACGTTGAAACCACTCGTGAACTCTGCTACGGAATAAGCAATCATCGCCTTAAATTAGGATATAAAGCTGTTATTTGGGACAGAGGATCGCAGTAGCAAGTGACACCTGTGGGCAAAATTTTGCGTGGCTCCTTAAGCCACAACAACCAAATTTGCTGAGTAAAAATCTTCTAAGAACATCTATCTACAGTGTGAAAATAGATGAAGTCGGAGGAAAACCTCGCTCACTCCTTATGTATCTGTACTCTTAAAAACTACTAAAAGCGCGATAAATCAAAAACTAAATAACTCAGAGACATTAAATTTACCACCGAGATGGTATGAGAGTGCTTTATGAAAATTGGACGATTTTTGGTGAAAACCCATATCTCGGGACCCGTTCAACCGAATTCGATAAAATTTAGTACGAGGAATTCTTCTTACATTCTCCTATCACATTATCAAAGTGGAAACGGAAAACGAAATCGGTCAACAACAACGCCTACTTCCCATGTAACACAATTTCAAAATTCCACTTGATTCATTCAGTTTTCTGCACACAAATCAAGAAGCAATGAATATAACCTGATTCCTTATGAATAAAATTTTTTTAGTCATATAAAACGGTGCAAGCCCTTAGGTACCGAATATTTAGACTTTATATTTCCTTGATTCATGTTCATCAAATCGACTTTTAATTAGCTGGAAAATTAACGCGTGGAGGAAAATAAAATAAATTTGGGTAAAATTTTTGATAATTTCAAAAATCCAGGCCCAGTTATCACATTTTATTTTATGATGTTGATATTCATGTTTCTTAAGTTATATACGATAAAATTTATGCTGTTTTCATTACTTTTGGCTGTAGCAACAGCTAATGTTTTACGGGTTTCTATGAGCTTGACAATTTTTGTTTGTTGAAAGCTTACATCTCGTTACTTATTAGTGAATTCTTGACCAAAAACAATGCTATAACGAAGCCCCAGCCTCCATATTACCTAGACAAGACTTCGTTTATTGACTTGTACATATATCTTTTAATTAAAATAAATTTTAATTTAAGACTTAGACGAAAAATATTTAATTGGAAAGGAACTGAAACTGATCTACGGGGGCTCCTCTCAAAAAATACGTTTTGCGGTGACCACTATATCTCTGAACTGGAGATGGTGAAATTAAAAATCCATACAGATTTCGTTAAAGTAATGTTAAATTTAGTAAAGCAAATCGAAGGAATAAGCAAAATAAAGTTCCTTGATAAAATGGCTATTTCTCAAAAAGAAAAAATCGATTTTTTAGCAAATTGTCGGCCCTAAATTGTTTATAAAAAACAAAAAATTGATCTGTGAGAATCTTCGTTTATTTACTAAAAAATATAAATAAATTAAGAAGCTGGTGTTAAAATTTGAGACTAATTGGTTTAGCCGTTTTCGAGTAATGTTGGTCATCGACTTTGAAAACACCGTTTTGAGGAAAACGCTTTAAAGGTTAAACATTCCTTTCCAAGCACTCTTTAACGCCTTTTAAAATTTGCGTTTAACTTCGAAAATATTCACCGGAACCATATGAGATTCTGTGCATACATTAAAAAAAAAAGATTAAAAAATCGATTTTTTGAAAATTTTAACTGCACATAACCCCTTATATGCATAATGTGAAGAGAAAATAACGTTTGCAAAATTTCAAAACGATTTCTTGAAAACTGAGAGACTAGTTCGTATATATACAGACAGACAGACAGACGGACATGGCTAAATCGACTCAGCTCGACATACTGATCATTTATATATATACTTTATAGGGTCTCCGACGCTTCTTTCTGGGTGTTACAAAATTCGTGACAAACTTAATATACCCTGTTCAGGGTATAAAAATACTCATTATTTTTGGACAAACCTCGTTTACAAAGACACTCGAAGACAAATCCTAGTATGCAATGCCTACTTATATTTAATAATCAGTTTTGCTTATTAACAATGGAGTGAATAGTTAAATAAAGCCGTATTGCTGGGATTGATTTACATACGTGTGGAAAAAAAAAATATTGCTAGAATGCTCGTTTTTCTCGAAATGATCTGCACATGAAAGTTTACTGTCGGTCAACTAATAATCTTCTGACAACATAAGCAAATTGTGCTCACCAGATGCATGTAGCGTCTTTAGAGACACGCGGTTAATGGACATAAAAGTATCATTTTTACATATGAAAAAAAGTTTTTAATAAGCAAAACGACCGAATCTTCGTAAAATCTTCCAATTTTCCAAATAATGTTATTTCAAGCGTTCAAGAGCACCAACCAGCTGCTGTAATGCTTTCACCAAAAAAGTGACAATGCTTTCACCAAAAAGCACAACCAGAGGAAAATAGCGACATTACCATCGATGCGGCTATTCAATCGAATGCTCATGTCGAAGTTCCTGGATCGGTTGCCGAGGATTTACTAAAAGCTATGATTGAAACTTTTCAACAGATAAAGGTATCTAAAGAGGTTGCTGTTCAAGTCCAAGTATCCGTGCCAGACGATAAACCAGTTGGCAAAGTGAATGAACCGCAAGGGTACATTTAATTCTAGGTCTAGGTAATGCTCTCTGTAGTTCGTACTGTGTTTTGTTGGGGCATATCAAAGGAGGATACTGCAATTACAAAAGTTTCTGCATATGCCGTTTAAAATAGAAACATGAGTTTAATCAATTATTGGAAAGAAAATTAGTTGCTACCTACATGTGTTTGTATTAACTTTAACTGACTTGAAATATTATTAATTTCAAAGCACTTTTATTTTGTTTTCACATTTTTAACCCACATTTTCGGCTCGAAGAACCATGTTAAGAATTGTTATAAAAAAAAACCTCTCGGCACTTACCCGTTGTTTTGGCGACGACTTGTTGGAAAACGATTTAAAAGCGGGATGATGCGGGAGAATGGCTGACTGGCTGGTAGGTATAGGCGCACGGATCGAATAAGAAAGAGGTTGGACGCCGTCCGCCAGTCCCTTTTGTTGATTGTGTTTGGTGTCCTCGTGTGTGGTGTGAAAGGTGTGGTGTAGATGATGATACGTTGAGTTGTTGCGTGTAGTGTGGGATGAAAGGATGATGTGTGGAGTATGGTGTGTATGTGTGGGGTCTAGTGATAATATTTTAGGATTGGGTCAGGTGCTTATTTAGCCATCCCGGCCTCCCCAGGCGACTGTTTAGCCTATAAGGCGCTGCAGCGGTTGCAGCGTTGCCACAACGCTGCTCAGACCCGCGGATCGACGAGGTGGTGGTCCAGTCTGACGACGCCGCAACGAGGTTCCGCCTCGCCGGGTCTCCGAAGTCCTCGTTGTGGTCGGGTGCCACCACGAGGTGAGGGTGTAAGTACCGCTGCAGGCGCGGTTGCCGGTACAGGTACCGGCGTTGCTGCAGCCACAGTTCGGGGCGCTGGTGTAGAGATTGCGACTGGTGCATCTGCACGGTCTGGTTAGTGTTCCGTTTTGCGTCCGGAGATCCACAACTCGTATGTGATCGTCGGAGAAATAACGTAGCTTTTCTATGCGGCCAAGCCGCCACTCGGTAGGGGGTAGACAATCATATGAATGAAGTCAGGGTCTCCAAGTTTAGGTGCTTGTTCAGGAGTCTTCCAGTGGTATCTTTTGTGGAGATCCTTTATGTATTCGTCCTTCCATCGGCGSCTGAAATCATGATGGAKAATTTTAATTCGTTCCCATCGATTTAATAGGGATAGCGATGGGTGCTCCTTTTAGAAAATTCCCTGGAGTTAAGGCGGCGAAATCTGAGGGGTCTTGCGAGAGTACTGTGAGTGGGCGTGAATTGAGAACGGCCTCAGTTCGATTTAATACCGTCGTGAACTCTTCGTAATTGAATTTATAATTTCCAGCTACCCTTTTGAAATGGGATTTGAAGCTATTTACAGCTGATTCCCATAAACCGCCCATATGAGGAAATCTTGGGGCTATAAATTGCCAATTGATACCTTGAGGGGCGTACTTTTGTACGATGTCGGGTGACGCTTGCTTTAGGAAATCCACAAATTGCTTATCTGTGGCTCGTTGAGCTCCAATAAAAGTTCATTGTATGTTAGACTCGAATTAGCAAGCCGACCATTGGCACGAAGCAGACCTTTCGTGTCCAGAAATGGGTTTAGGACTAAGAGTGAGCTCTTTTTGTCAATCGGCTTCGATTCTCTTAGTAGTGATATGTCGCAGCTGAAGTAGCGCGCTTGTGTACATTGCATGGGAAATTATGTGACCCCTTGACTTTGCTTTTGAGCTGTTCTATRAATTTGAACATATAAGCAACTACTCTGAGAGCTCTTGGAAACGATGAAAATCGTTCAAGAATGTCGGCATCATCTATTAATGTGTGAAATGTGGCGATTTTTCGACCTTCTGGGGCGATAATGTTGAGCATGGGGGATTGTGGCCAAGAATCAGGGATTCTATCAATCATCGGGAGCCATTCCACCAGAGGGTGGTAGTGGCAAGGTGCAGTGGCTTGCACTCTCTTGTAGCTAGATCGGCAGGATTGTCAGCACTGGCTACGTGACGCCATATGGCTGATCCCACTAGGTCAAGTACAACTCCACACAACTCAAGTCGTGGGAGACTTATAGTTTTTAAAGGTTCCACCTTCGCTTTTGCTACTAATAAGTGGCTTTGCGTGCGCATATAGATAGTGGCGCAGAATGCCTTTTCTGATTCGTCACAAAAGCCATGTAGTTCGACTTTGTGATTGGGAGAGTAATTTACCCATCGCGAAATTTGAATCTGAGAAATGTCATTCAGATTGTTTGCGAACTGGGACCATTTTTCCAAGCGAAGAAGTTTCACTTGTTCGCCCCAGTCGGTTCCATCTAGCCATAATTCTTGAATTAAAATGTTGGCTTTTATCATAATTGACGAAAGCCATCCTACGGGGTCGAAAAGTTTTGCCACCGAGGATAAAATCTGTCTTTTCGTTATGGCTGATAATGCGGATATGCACTCCATCGTGTATGAGAACTGGTCTGATATCGCATACCATTGGATGCCTAGTGTTTTTGTTGTACTTTCCTTTTCGAATATAAGGAAATTAGTGTCCGACAAATTTTCGTTTGAAATATTTTTGAGTATATTTGGGTGATATGCGTTAATCTTTTTTAAAGGAAACCCTGCGGATTTGAGGGCTTTTATTACCTGTGACAAGGCCTCGTATGCTTGTTTAAGGGTGTGACTTTCAGATAGAATATCGTCTACATACGTTTGAGTTTTCAACACTTTAGTTGCCAGAGGAAATTCTGACTTTGTGTTGTCTGCAAATTCGTGGAGTGTTCGAATGGCTAAATATGGTGTACAGTTAACGCAAAATGTAACTGTTTTTAGTTTGAAGTCGCGTAAAAGACTGGTGGGGGATTTTCGAAACATAATACGTTGAAAATCTTGATCGTCTTTATGTACGACTATTTGCCGATACATTTTTTCAATGTCCCCATTGAATACGTATTTGAATATACGCCAATTTAATATCAGATGCATTAAATCTGGTTGGAGAGGGGGTCCCGTAAATAGGATATCATTTAGGGAATTCCCTGAACTAGTGGTTTTCAAGGCACTAAAAACAACTCTTACTTTTGTTGTTTTCTTGTCTGGCTTTACTACTGCGTGATGTGGCAGGTAAAAGGAGTAGTATTTGCCGTTGACGATTTTCTCCCCTGGGTTTACTTCCTCCATATGATTTAAATGGAGGTATTCTTTTAACACACCATCATATTCAGATTTGAGTTCACCTTTTTTAAGTAGGTTYCTTTCCATACTTAAAAACTGCTGTATTGCAGAGGTGCGAGAGTGACCTAAGGCGAGTGTGTTAGGAAATTGTTGCTTAAGTGATAGTCGTACGACGTACTCACCATTTTCCGATCTAGTAGTTGTGCCTTTATAAAAATCCTCACAATACAGATCTTCCGGGGTTGTGACTGATATGCGGGGGAGTTCTTCTAATTCCCAAAATTTTTTCAATTTTGAACTGAGGTACTCCTTTGAGACTTCCTCAACTTGAGTTGTCAATGTTGTAACTGGTTCCGCAACTAGTCCACTTAGGACCCATCCGAAAATGGTATTTTGCGCCAGTAGTGTATTTGTGACTTTCTCAATACCTTCGAGAATTATTTGTGGTATGAGATCTCTGCCTAACAGAAGATCTGTTTGAGCGGGGGTGTTGCAGTTTGGGTGTGCTAGTTTTAGGTGTGAAAGCTTTTGCCAATGCTTGCTATTTATATGATAGCTGGCTAACATATTGGTTAATTGCGGTAAGACAATAGCTTCTGCTTGTATGCGCTTATCCGCTTTGGGTGAAAAGGGGGTAATGGGGCAGATTTTATTTGAGTTTTTAACAATTCTTCCGCCCATTCCCGTGATTTCAAAGTTGGCCAGTTTTGTTGGCAACTGTAGCCCGTTTTGTGCCCTAGACGCTATAAATGATCGTTGTGATCCTTGGTCTATTAAGGCTCTGAGTTTAAACAGTTCTCCTCGGTGTTCGATGGAGACAACTGCTGTTGTCAATCTACGATTGCGTCATATGCAGCTTGAAGACGTGTCCAAAAATTGTCTAAATTGTCTTTTTTAATTTCTAATACCGATTCAGAATTGTCTTGAACCGGTGAAGATGAAAATCAAATGTAATATCGTATCAAACTATCACTCCCAGCAATGAATTTTGTATATGACATATCTTTAAGCTTTTTTTTCTTTGTAGCACCTTGCTTTGAGCGTGTAGCTTCAGCAGGTGTACATGGGCTCTTTTCTTCTGAAATCATTTTCGGAACTTTTAGTGATTGTATCGCTTTCGATTCTTTTTAATCTGAGCTCTTTTAGAAGATGTATAGAATAAATTAAAACTTCTTAGCGAAACGTAAACTTTTAGATGTTTGGAAAAGGTTTCGTATATAAAATGTTGAAATATTATTAAATTCAAAGCACTTTTATTTTGTTTTCACATTTTTAACCCACATTTCACAGTTTTGAGGTATACCGTTGTTGTATGGAGGTTGAAGAAGTTTGAATCGTGTCCACTCTACCTCCACTAACCAATTTTCAGAACATCCTTCAAGAGGATGATTGCAGAAACGGGTAAAACAAAATGATAAACAAGGTCGACAAGGTATCGAAGTTCGGGCAATTAGGACGTGTCTACCACTACATATATGTAACTGATTGAATCTCAAGGCGCTGTGGGCTCTACTAAACAATATAATACATTATGGAGCCTTATCAGATAAATGTTTTGAACAATTGCACTAAATCATTCCTTTTTTCCTGTAAGCCGGGGCGTTGACGTGGTGCAACTTCCAATCGACTGCCATGTCTTGTCGGACCCTATCGACCCTTTGTTTGAGTTTCTTGAGGACTGAAAGTAAAACTTGGCCTTGACGGTTTGTCAGAGGGGAACAAATTCATGGTGGACGATGACTTTGATGTCAAAAAAGGCAATGAGGATCGTTTTCACTTTGGATTTGCTCATTCTTCCGGTCTTCATCAGTTACCTCTTCCCGACCCTGCAAAAAGGCCTGGTGCCACCGAAACACACCACTTCTTGCTAAAGCGACATCTGGGTAAGCCTGTTTGATCTTATCAAACGTGCGACAGATATTTACAGAGTTTCATACTGAATTTAATCGAACACTGCATTTTCAGCTTGCCCCACTCACAGAAACAGGTCGTGCGAAAATGTTTGTCTCGACTCTCCAGGTGCCCGGAGACAATTCAGTCGGTGCGCGCACACTTCGAAGTATAGTCGCGGCGGAAGAAAATCACTCCTATTACTTTCCGGTAAATTGGGAATATTTTTTTAATATATGGCATGTTAGTAGCATGCGTAGTAGTAGATAAAATCAGGTCAATACTACTAGTAAGTGTTTTTTTGCAAATTAGTCGATCGATTTTAAAAAATTTTAAGATCCCACTTTATTTAGAAATTTAGTGTAAAAATATTGTATGTTGCCTAAAATCTTGATTTAATTCATATATTCGTTATTTGTGTTTCGTTTTATTATTTTTTTCATACAAATATACAGTTTATTAGATGGCTACTACACATATTACATATTTGTTATGTTTATTTTTTTCATTCGCTTATATTTTACATGCTAATATTACAATTAAAAAACAAGAAGCTTTAAACTTTTGAAACTTCACAGTTTAGTGGCAATGACAGATTTTTTGTGTTCATTTTTGTTTATATAAACAATATAATTAACACTTGGGCAAGTACTTTTCGACTACATGTTATTATCGCTAGAAACTACAATGTGACCGTCATGGTTAAGATGAGCATTTTCTAGTACTCGTTATCTGGGTATATAGGTTTTTTAAGGAATTCATAGCAATTGGTTACCAGCAAGGTATTTTTTTTTGTTTGTTCTAGGATTATTTTAAATTTGATAAAATATTTCGTTTGATTTTGTCGATTTTTGAGAGTAGGGTTTCATAAAGTTACTCAATAAAATTTACTTTAGTTATATAATGGTATAGAGCTTTTAGGGAAGAACAAGATTAAGAACTGCTGCTTATGTTGAATTTTTTATACAAACTGTACATCTAGATACCCGTTGCAGCAAATTGCCAGCCTTGAGTGTTTGCATTGCGGGGCGTTGGAACTGTTCGTTGTTCTCAACTGTGACTAACCAAAAACTGGTCATGGTTTCGTAGAAATGGCAGTGACCCTTAGCGCCATTACATTCGATGAATGGTGTGGCGCGGAAATCTTCCAAACATGAACCGGGCGATGCTAGTGCTTGACCACCGCCGCCATTGCCAACAGCAGTGTGCTAAAATTCAAGAAGAGAAGAGAAAGTTGGATGTGTTTATAAGAAAATATGATAAGTGTTGGTGTAGCAGTAAACATTACCATTACAAAACTGTAGCCTATCCATAGGCTTTCCCATCCGTTGGGACAATCTGGAATGGTTAAAGATTGGCTATGTACAGCAATTACATTCGCAGGTGCCTCGCAGACTACGCAACGCGATATATATTTGCTGATCTCATTGTTATTGATGGGCATCATCGGTATAGGTGCGGATGTTGAGAGCCAGAACGTTTTATCATTTCTCGAAGCGTAATTGCATATATTATTCTGACCACATGACATCACTGGCAGTGTAGAGAAGCGGCGCACGCATGAGCCAGCTGAGCCGAGCTCTTGGTTGTGAGCATAATCGTTACCATCTACATATAACATTGAGTAGCCGGTCCAAAGTTCAATTTGGCCGCTGGGACAACGTGGTATCTCTTCGGATTGACTGTGTTTAACAAGTAATATGCCAGTCAAGTAATCTTGTGCCGCTGTGCATGCCGCACCGGCTAGACCTTGTGGTCCAGGTTGGCCTGGGGCTCCATCTCGTCCTGGTAGACCAGTCAAACCTCTATCACCTTTTGGTCCGGGACGTCCTGTTTGACCAATTAGACCAGTCATACCGATTTCACCTTTCTCGCCTCGTTCACCCTGTAGACCAGTTAAACCACGTGGACCAGGTGGTCCACGTTCTCCTTTTTGTCCGTCATATCCGGGATGACCTGGTTCTCCTTTAGGACCTGGTGGTGGTACCAAGCCTGGTTCACCCTTTTGACCAGGTGCTCCAGGTATACCATCACGCCCATCGCGACCTTTAGGTCCAGTCAAACCTTTCTCACCAGGTGCTCCCACTGGTCCAGGTATTCCATCTAAGCCCGGATAGCCGCGATCACCTTTCATTCCATTGCGACCTACTAAGCCTTGTGGACCAGGCATACCTCGTTCGCCTTTGTCTCCCTTTTGTCCTTCAAAACCAGCCAAGCCCCGTTCACCTTTCGGACCGGGGAAGCCCATGTCACCTTTTTGACCATTTTGACCTGGTAAGCCATCAGCACCATCACGACCGGGCGCTCCCATGACTCCTCGATCTCCCTTAGGACCTGATGGGCCCACTGGTCCAGGTAAACCAATTAAACCGGGCACACCTGCGAGACCAGGTAGACCCTTTTCGCCCTTCTGACCAGGTAAACCAGGAGCTCCTACAAAAAATTATATTTTGATTTACCTACGAATCGTACAGTTTATATTTCGTTACCTTCGCGCCCGTTTCTTCCAGATGCTCCAGGCAGACCCTTTTCTCCTTTGATTGCTGGTCCAGGTGCACCAGGTTCACCAATAAGTCCTTGATCACCTTTTAATCCTGGAGCGCCGTTCAAACCAGGCATACCCACTGCACCAGTTAAGCCACGCTCTCCCTTTTGACCAATTAAGCCAGGTAAACCTTGATTACCTTTAGGACCCACAGGACCTTGCAAACCTTCAACACCGAATTCACCCATTTCTCCTTTATCACCCTTAATTGTAATTGGCACTGCATCACGTCCATTTTGCCCTGGGAAACCTCTTTCACCCTTGAGACCGGGGGCTCCAGCTAGACCAGGATAACCAGTAGCACCTTTATCACCTTTAAGACCTTGTACACCTATGGGGCCAGTATCTCCCTTATCTCCTTTTGCGCCAGTATAGCCAATTGGACCAGGTGCACCTGGCTCACCAGGTCTTCCTTCCAAACCAGGAGCTCCTATGGCACCTGGTAATCCCATTTCACCTTTATCACCTTTTTGTCCATTTAAGCCATTGAAACCAGCATTTCCTTTTTCTCCAGGTTCACCATTAAGTCCGTCAATACCATCGCGACCACGATCGCCTTTGTCACCCTTCGCTCCAGGAAGTCCGTGAATGGGTATACCAGGGAAGCCTTTCTCGCCAGGAAATCCGGCTGCACCAGGACGACCTTCTTCGCCTCGCAAGCCAGGTAAGCCAGGTTCTCCCTTTTGCCCTTTTTCAGCCGCATCACCAGGTAATCCTTGAGGACCATCAAAACCAGGCGGGCCTGTAGAACCTTTTTCTCCATCGAAACCAGGACGGCCATCAGTTCCAGGAGGTCCTTGCGGGCCAATATCACCTTTAGAGCCCATTAAACCAGGTGCTCCTGGAGGCCCTCTAGGCCCAGTTGCACCATCATTTCCAGATAAACCAACTTCGCCCTTGTCTCCCTTCATACCTGATATAAAATAAGTAGATTTTTTACAAAAATGTATTTATGTATTATATATACTATACAAAAGTATTTATTTTCTAAATTTAGAAGAAAACACTTACCAGGAATGCCCTCTGGACCAGGAGAACCACGCTTTCCTGGCGATCCAGGAGCGCCTGTAAAGCCTTTAGGTCCATCATTTCCAGGTGCTCCACGTTCACCCTTGATTCCAGGCATACCAACATAACCAGGATTTCCAGGTTCTCCTTTAGCTCCATCACGACCTTGAACTCCATCTACACCAGGTTTTCCGGGGGGTCCAGGGGGTCCATTAGGTCCAAGTGGTCCCGTGTCACCCTTAGGACCAACAGGTCCAGTCTGTCCCGTCGGTCCAGGCAAACCCGCATCACCTTTATCACCAGGATAACCAATCGCTCCATCCGGACCTCGAGGCCCAATTGGACCAGAAATACCACGATCGCCCTTTTCACCAGACAGGCCATCACGTCCTCGTGGACCAGGTGGACCAGCCAGGGCTATACCTTGTTCGCCTTTTTGTCCACGCTCTCCATTTCGTCCAGGGGGTCCTCTTAGACCATCTTTGCCAGGGTTTCCGGGGGCGCCCATAGCTCCAGGATTACCCTTTTCACCACGAGGGCCAGTCAAACCGCGTGGACCCACAGGGCCTACAGGGCCTTGTGGACCTCTCTCACCTTTCTGTCCTTGATCTCCCTGATCACCCTTATCACCAATTGGACCCATTGGTCCTGGCATTCCTGGTGCTCCTCGATCACCTTTATTACCTTTAGCTGGTACTGTCAATGCGTCAGCGTCACAAGTTCCCGGGTCACCTTTCTGTCCAGGGTAGCCTCCAGTTCCCTTGTCTCCTTTAATTCCGTCACGACCTGGTCGGCCTGGTTCGCCCTTAATGTCGATACCGGGAAGACCATCAATTCCGTCGCGACCGGGATTACCAGGGGTACCATCTGTACCAGGTTGTCCAGCGTAACCTTTATCACCCTTAGCACCTATTTCTCCTTTGGAACCACTTATTCCAGGCAAACCCGCCTCACCACGGTCACCCTTCAATCCAACTGGACCAGGGTAACCTCTATCTCCCTTCTCTCCTTTTTCACCCTTGACAAGACTTAAGTCGATTATTGCATCTTTACCCGCAGGTCCTTCGGGACCAGGTAAACCGTCTCTGCCATCTTCACCTTTTAAACCGGGAGGTCCATCTTTACCAGGTATTCCATCAGCACCTCGTTCTCCAGGCGCACCAGTAGCACCAGGAGGACCACGCAAACCGGGTTCACCAGGCAAACCATCTAAACCGTGATCACCCTTATCTCCTTTAAAGCCGGCGGGACATTGTGAGCATTTGCCTCCAGCATCTCCTTTTGGACCCATATCTCCTTTCAGTCCGGGACTACCAGGTCGTCCTTGGTCACCTTTTTGGCCAGGCGCTCCAGCGCGTCCTGGAGATCCCGGTCGTCCATACTTAGAATCACCTGGTGCTCCAGCATTTCCTTTGAAGCCCCGTTCTCCCTTTTGTCCTTTTAACCCGGGAATACTGGATTGAATAATAAAAATTTATTTGTATGTTTGAAAAATTCAAAGTTCTGTGCTTACCCGGGAGTACCATCATCACCTTTGGGACCCATTTCACCAATTCCAGGAAATCCAGGTTCACCTTTTTGACCTTCTGGACCTGGCGGACCAGTGTGGCCCATAGGACCAACGGGACCAGATGGACCTGTCCGACCGGCATTACCTTTTTCTCCTTTCTCTCCAGGAGGACCTTCAACACCAGGACGACCAGGTAAACCTAGGCCGCCCTTTGGGCCAGGGTAACCTTGTGGACCAGGAAGACCATCAACACCATCCAACCCTTTAGGGCCGGGGGCACCAGTATAACCCCGGGGACCTTTAGGACCCGGTGCACCAGGGGAGCCTCGGCCACCACCAGGTGGACCTGGAGGACCAAGTAATCCACGTTCACCAGCTTTTCCAGGACGTCCAGGTTCACCTTTGTAACCAGGTTTGCCAGGCAAACCGTTTAAACCGGTCTCACCGCGATCACCTTTCTGGCCTGTTGGACCAGGAGGGCCGAAATTTCCCTGCCGCCCCTAAAATTGCGAACAAAAAATTTTCCGTATTGCTAAATATACACTATAAGTCCAGCTTTTAAAAACTTACTCTTCCACCAGGACCACCAGGTAAACCTTTTTCACCTTTCGAACCGTCTCGTCCCATGTCTCCTTTTAATCCGGTTTCGCCTTTCTTGCCAGGTAAACCTGGTTCGCCTTTTTCACCTCTCTCACCCTTTTCCCCTATAATGCTTTTTTCACCGGTTGAAGGTTTCACAGAAGCTGGTTCACCCTTTTCACCTTTATCACCCTTTTTACCGGGCTGTGGTGGTGCAAAACATGGCGCACCTTTGTCACCTTTTATACCACGATCACCACGTGGACCTGGTGGACCATATGGACCGGTATCACCACGATCACCTTTAGGACCCTGTTGACCTTCGGGACCAGGATTGCCCGAACGACCAGCAAAACCGGGTTCTCCCTTTTCACCTTTAGCATAATCTCCATTTTCTTTTGCCGGCTCACCTTTCTCTCCCTTAACACCTGGTTGACCTGGATAACCGCGTGGACCGGGCATTCCGCTAAGGCCTGGCAGACCAGTAAGTCCATCTTGACCATCACAACCATCTTTACCAGGAGCACCCGTAGCACCGGGATTACCAGAAATACCTTGTACACCAGGTACACCAGGCATACCAGGAATACCGGGTACACCGCGTTCGCCCTTGTAACCGCGTGGACCTAATGGACCGGGATCGCCTTTTTGTCCTTTATCGCCAGGTGGGCCTTCAGGTCCCGGATATCCAGACATACCTTTAGGACCGGGTGGACCCGCTTCACCAGGGAAACCTCGATTACCCTTTTCAGCAAAACATTTCGGAATGCAACCCACTGTGCCGGATGTACAATTTCTTGGCGGTCCGTTTCGATTTGTTCCTACAGTATCAATTATCGCATAACTGTCATCAATCGGTGTACGTGGAGGCGTCGATTCATCTCTATAATGTTTTGGTGGACTATAAATTGCACCAGTATCAGCAGTTTTCCAAAATTGCTAAATCAATAAAAATAACGTAACATACAGGAATTAGAAAATATTTTTTGCACAAATAAAATTTTTTCCTACCGCATTCGCGCCTAGTAACGCTCCTGCTATTGTAGCGGCAAAAATAAGCCTAAAAAAGAAGGTTCAGATATTTAATTAAAGGAAACAGCGGCTTAGTAGAAGTAATCGTATATACTATAGTTACATATAACACATGTCTCATGACGTTTAAGTGGGATTAACAAAAAAAAATTTATATATATTCCTCTAAGGAAATTTTGAGTGGAGTTTTTAAGCACTGAAGTTGAATTGTATTATTATACTCTGGCAACATACCGGCCACCTCAAACTAATCGGAATGACATAACGCGTTGAATTCCAAATATCTATCCATCTGTTCGTATAAGCCAATAACTGAGGATACCAACATCCAGTTTAGAACGGAATACAAGCAAACCATTTCCACGCCCATAAAATAGCGTTCCCACGGCAGTCGGGTCTACGTAACTGGAATGGACCCAGATTTTTAACTACTACTACTAATAACGGCCTACAATTCAGCCACAGAAGTGTGAATTGATACATGAGACCACAGTAATGAGAGTATCATCCAAACAAATATTATATCGAAAACTATGTGGTAAGTCACGCCAGAAGCATTCATCATTGATGTTATCACTTACTTAAATCCAACTGAATAACCACAAGCTAGGAATTATATCGAATTGTATTCAGGATGTCCGTCTGTCCGTGACAGCATTTAACTTAAATAAAAATTGAGATATCTTAAAACTTAGTAAACACTAGATACTCTGAGAAGGTTGGTGTTGGAGAACTAGCTACCGTCACGCTTATTAGGGAAATATAATACAAAGTTCTCTATAACAATTACCAATTGTCGCAAATCTTGAATTCGATGTAGGGGATCCCAGTGATGAGGCGCATCTGGTATTTGAAGTAAAAAATCCGGCATAGTATTTAATTGGTTTAAAGAAGTCATATCATAAATCCTAAAACAACCAGACAGGCTGGAAGCATAACCCTTTACTTGCTCATTATACAGTAAAGAAGTGGATGAAATAGGTTTTGTTGTAGACTATCAAAAGTGAGATATTTCTCTAAGGAAAAGCAACAGTAGCGTTAAATTTAACCGTAAGAGTAGTAAAGCAGATTTGCATGAGGTGAGACTTTTAGGTGAAATCTAAAAGCGATTATTCGATCAATTTGAATATAATAATAATATTGTAATTTAAATTAAATTTAGTGCAAAACATTGTATTGACATCCTTAAAATCCTTAAAATAAGATACTGTCTCTTATACACATCTAGATGTGTATAAGAGACAGGGTGAAATCTAAAAGCGATTATTCGATCAATTTGAATATAATAATAATATTGTAATTTAAATTAAATTTAGTGCAAAACATTGTATTGACATCCTTAAAATCCTTAAAATAAGATATAAATCACTCTACTTTTTGACTGTCCATCCGTCGGTCCGTGCAAACTGCAACTTGAGTAAAAATTGAGATATCTTGATAATGTTAGTCTGCGGCTTCCTTAGTAAAAATTAATTACGAGTTCGTAGATGGGCGTAATCGGACCACTGCCACGCCCGCAAAACGCTATTAATCGAAAACCAATAAAGTGCCATAACTAAGCACTAAATTAAGATATAAATTTTTTTTTTGAAAAAATGGGCGTGGCCCCACCCTCTAATAAATTTAATGTACTGTGATCAAACTGAAAGGTGAAAGAATTTTTAATTTATACTTCGCGTGTTTTTCGAATCGGAATTATTGGAGACATCTATGGTAAATTTCACGTCAAAATATTTATTAGTATTTGAGATAGGCGTCATTTCGTGAGGCTCTAAAAGTGAATTCTTCGATTTTTGCTATGTCTGAGTTTATTGAACACAGAAGTGCGATAATGCATCATCTCGTACTGCATTGGTTACTCAGGATCGTTTCGCTACATTTTCAACTAATATCGTGCCGCAACCAACGTATTTGCCTGATTTACCTTCATGTAACTTCTGGCTATTCAGCAAATTCACATGACCACTCCGAGGACACCGTTTTGATTCAATTGAGCAATAAAAGCTGAATCGAAAAAGGCTCTGATGCCCATCACGACGGAGGATTTTTCCAAGTGCTATGATGACTGGAAAATTCGTTGACATAAGTATATTGCATCGGGAGGGGATTACTTTGCAGGCAATGAAATGGACAAAATTCACCTTTCAATTTTTTTTCAGTGTGCAAATGGATGAACTCCCCATATAACGGTACGGTGAAAAGCAACTAAAAGCGCGATAGATCAGTAACTAAATACGCCAGACACGTTAAAATATGCCTCCGAGATGGTATGAAAAAGCTTTATGGGAATGGGGGTAAAAGCTATACTATGGACGTAGCACTGCCCACTTTTTAACAAATATCAGGATTTTCGAACATCCGGCTGACTTTACTCATGTGATTGATGATTGTATGGAAGGTGGCTTAAAGAAACCTAAGGAAAATTTTTTTGTATGTGGCATGATAATAGTTAATAGATAAAATCGGGTCTGTGCTACCCCAACTCTCACATAAACTGGCTTTTCGCCAAACTTTATGCCGAATATATCGGTCAGTGTATGAGTTATATATACTATATATAAATTGCTTGGATTCCGATCCTCTGGTTGACACTTTATATGTGATTTGAGCATGCGTGCGGACGATAGAATTTGCTGGAGATGATAAACCCGGAGTATGCAGATTTCATATGGAAATCCACGTTATGCTTTGCATGAATTTTAAGGTCTGATGTGAAATTGAATCAGTTACAGAATAATACTGGAAATAGACACCAATAATTTCGAATTTGGGTATAGTTTCGTGTACTTAGGCATCAGCTTTACAAATAATGGCAAGCTTGAATTTAAAATATTGCCGATTAATACTGTACAAGAAGTGTTTCATATGTCCATCCTTCTTGTATACTCGGTTGGGCCTGCCGTTAGCTTGCGAGGGGTGACCACTAATAGTGACCACAATAGTAACCGTTCCCACGACAGTCGGGTCTACGAAAACCGGAACGGACCCGGATTTTTATCCGGCCAAGGACTGTCAACTGCCGTCAACTGCCGTTACAACAACAACAACCACAATAGTAAAGTAAAAACGCTGATCGTAACAGAAATAAAACAGGACATATTTAGGCAAAATAACATAGCATTCATACAAAAGCTTTAATATTAAAGAAAGCTTTCTGATTGCATATTCAAACAAAATGAAACATTGCAAAGAGTAACACTTAGGCTTGTGTGATTTGTATAGACCTCCCTATATGTGTGTGAGTGAAAGCTGAAATACAAACACATTTGAATAACTCATGTACATAAATAATCAGAAGAGCGTATTGCTTTGTTGTAAGCAATGAGATGAATATCGGGTTTATTGAAAGAGAATTAAACGAAGAGATATGTACATTTAAGAGACTTTATTTTGCCGAACGACTAGTCATAGACGTATCAACAGTGAAATTCGCAAACATAATGTATTTCAATTTTCCTAAGTGCTAAAATGGCGATTGGGTATAAGAATTATGCGAAATATGGTGGTATTTGAATGGAAAGCCTGCGAAACGGCTCTAAAACTCGGAATGCTAAAGCATTGTAAAAATGCTTAAACCTAAATTGCGTTCCTAAATACGTGTATTACTTATATTTTTTCGATTTTGAGTACTAAAAAATTTATAAATATATTATTTCTTGGTATTCGTTAAGCGAGTTTCAGGTCGAAATGTTGAGTATGTAAGCAATGTTTTGCGTTTACAAAAATCTTCTTAGCAAAGATTTTGTTTCATATTTTTATTGCTATTATATTAGCCTGCAAAAGAAATATAACATATCATTTGTCTAATCAAAATCCAGACGATGGTATTTCTTGTGCACGTTTCTAACCGGATGTATCGATAACCTGATGTCTGTTCAAGATTTAACGCTAGCAAGTTAAGTTTTTGAAATAAATTGTAACGCCATAAGATATTTCAGTTCAAATTAATAAATAA
>NW_017537145.1:1114008-1143391 GCF_001853355.1 Bactrocera latifrons
TATTTAATTTAATTTAATTTAATTTTTTAAATTTTATTTTAATTTTTTTGACCTATAACATACACACATTTTTCCCTATGCGCGAAATATTAGCAGTTATTGCTTAAAAATTAGCAACCAGTATTTATAGTAACTTAGACAGGGCCAAGTTGGCACTTACCGCTTCCAGTGGGGCTCCATCATGCCCAACGCTCAATGCACGCACTCCTTTTTCACTTTATCCAACTTTTTTAATTAACAACAGCCTTAAAAAATAATATAAACATTTATAAGATTTACGAAAAACAAAAATTAATAAATAATTATTTAACAAAATTTTTGAATTAAGCAAACAACACAAGAAGCACAGTAAAATTTACAAATAATTTTTTGGCACATTTTTCCAATTGAACACTTGTACATGGTATACATTTTTTATAAAGAATAATTATTTACTTTTTAATCGTTGCCACTTAGTTCAGTTCGTAGATTTAATTAAAAGTAATAATAAAGTAAAAAACAACTAAATATAAAAAAGTCCACGTATTTATTTATCGTTTATTAAACATTCATTTATTTGGCTAATATTATATATATATTTTTTTCGTTTAACTACATAACGAACGGAATAGGAAACACGAAACTATTCAAAATTAAAAAATAAGGCGAATTTATTCTGCCTCAAACCCCATCAACCCTGGCGCGTTGTGCGGGTACGACGGGCTTCCTAAAGCGATCTAACACTATGGATCGTCTGGAGCGGACTGAATGCTCGACGCAGCTAGACGAGCATAATTCCCGCAAACGCAGCAAACACCAACACCAACACCAATACAAACAACCAAAAATGAAGAAACAAAACACAAGAAAGAATAAATGTACGACAAATGAAGACACAAAGTGCCAGTGGCGCACCAGAACTAGAAGCAGCCACTTACTTTAGAAGGCAACACTCGACTAATTATAGTATAACTTCCAGCCAACGACAAACGTCCACTAGCTGCCCGCCAACCAAGATGCCACATACATAATCACATCGTACGCTAAATACGGTATATGTACGATAATACTGCGCATGTGTGTGTATCCACACGACAATGACAGCATAATATGTGTGAGAGCCGCAATTTACACGGACTGTACGAGGAGATGGAGAGCTACGCCAGTAAGTGATAAGCTTTATTCACGATCAGCGTTTCATAAGTACACGTACAACACATACAAAAGATGTGCGCTCGGCTACACCGATTGTGCCAGACCATTGGTTGGCGCATTATGTTTGCGCCGATCTTGCGACATGCCACCCATTCATGACAGCAGCAACGTGCCGGCATATCCGTCGTGTGCAAATATATGTACTTAGTAAACACCACTACATTGAATATGTTGTGTAGTTACATATACATGACATATATAACATATGTATATCTGCGCAGGCTTTCAGCGATAAACCTTGTAACTAAACAGCCGTATCAAATTTGAGTTCATTCGTGTTTACTTATGTATGGGTGTGCCAATACACAAACGAGTGTACACATTTTTTGATGTCTTTGTTTTTTTGGAACGGATGGAGTTACGCAAAAGGACGGGGTGTCCACGCAGACGAATGTTTTGCCATTTTAACCTGGTCTCTTGATCAAACTATGAACATTAAGAATGGATAAAGACTATGAACATCGGGACATTAATTCTGTCAAATTATCTTGAAACCCATCTGTTTTAAGACACTCGTCTGAGTTTCTGACATCTAATGCTCGGCTATTTTTATACCCCGAACAGTGTAGTAAATTTGTCCCAAAGTTAAACACCCAGACGGAAACAACAGAGATGCATTAAGTACGATTAAGTCGATTTAGCCATGTCCAACTGTCGAACTATGTCGCCAACTAGCCCTTTAAGTTTGAGATATTGATCGCTAACGAACAAACTGTTCGCTCAAAATTAAGTTCTCGTTAATTGACAATATATTTTCACGAAATGTGGCATAAATTATTTTCCAAGCCCACGCAACAGTTTCCAATCATATTGTTCTGATTGTACTGCTATAGCGCATAGCTGCCATACAATATAAGAAAAGCGCCTGTGAAGGGTATTGAAGCGGAAAAATTAAACGTTTTGCTTGATCAACAAATTCGTTTCTAAACATTTCCTTTGACTACAGCAATATTTTCGAAATTGCTGGCTAAAGACCTCAATTCATGAACCGGCCAGAAAAGCCATCTGCCGAGAAAGACCCCTCGACATTATCGCATTAAATCATAACATTACAACGAAACGTAATGAAAAATTATATATAACTCGATATATGAGACATCTCCTGAAACTTTCTAAAAATACCATTGCGTGAAGGAAATAATCGATCGAAATATAATTGAAATATATTGAATGAATGAAGAAAGAAACAAAACAATGTTGTTTGGCATTACATCTAGGAAGTAATTTCGCCTAAGCAACGTTTACAAATCGTTCAACTTTATTACGAAAATTCACGGTATGTAAAGAATTTGTTTCGCGCGCTTCGCTCGACTTATGGTCAACATAATCGGCCTACTGAGCGTGCTATTCGCAACACCATCAGCCATCTTGTGACCCAGGGCCATTATTGGGTAATATCGACCGAATGGACAACGTCCAGCACGTAGTGAAAAAAATATAGCAGCCGTAGCTGAGAGATCTTGAAAAGTTACAAGAAGATCCGACGTTTTCGAGCCAAATTTGGATTAAATTAAGTCCTTGAATCAAGACCTTGTAAAGTTTCATTAAGATCAGTTGAGTGGTTCGCGAGAAATCTTTGTAAACCGATAATGAAAATACAGTTTCGAAAAAACCTGTTTAAAGATTTAAGGGAATATACTATATAGATATAACTAGTCAAGCCTGCCACTTTTCAAAGACGTATCTTCAAAATATAACCCCATTAACTTAATCAAAATGGTCATTATTTTAGCGGTTTTATATAATTAAATAAGACAATTAGAAAATTTATTAGTCGTTAAACCCATATACGTATCCCTCAAAAACACTTGTATATTTATCGAATTCAATACTTTTTATTTAAAGTTTCTGAACATTCGACATCGAAGACGATTTGATTACCTTTTGCCATTGGTTTTGATAACACCAAGTTATATCCAATTAAATATCATTTAATTCATTAAAAGCTCAATTATAAGGAAAATTTGGAATTATTTATAAAATTTCCTTAATTGGCAATATTCTTAGTTGGAAAAATGAAGGCATCACTTCTGTGGACATATGCCCTACTGACAGTGAAAGTGTAACATCGATGACGGTGGAAAAAATGTTGCCCGACTATGATGAGGTTCGAGGCCTGAGGAACAACAAAGAAGGGGCCGATGGATTACTGGCCGAACTATTCAAATACGGTGGCGAAGAACTGGCAAGGTCATGTATCAGCTTTTTTACAAGATATGGTCGGACGAAAGCATGCCTGATGATTGGAATCTAAGTTTGATGTGTACAATTCACAAAAATGGGGATAAATCTCATTAATATTACATATATTCTTCTCTGCCGCTATGTCCGAACTTGATATCCCTGTAAAGCCTATGCGGCAACACCAAATGCTCCGCCAGGATCGAGAAGGACATCTCCGAGCCAATCGAAACCAAGCCAGTTTCAGACAAAGCGACTCCCTAACGTGCGACTTTTGCACTTCTACTGCTGGAGAGCTGAATAGAGAAGGTACAATCTTCTACAAGAGTTGTACACCTGCTGGCGTATGCCGTTGTGCTTGATATCATTGACCCCAGACTGATAAGGAAGCGAAGCAAATGTGTCTGGTAGTGAAGGAGGGCAAGACGAAATATCTCCTGTCATCAAACAAACTGTCATCGCTTTATCAGATGAGTGCACCTAAGAAGTGTTCGAGAGAAAGGTTTTGCGGAAGATTTAAGGTTCTTTGCGTATTGGTTACGGCGAATTTCGCAGTCGATAGAACGAATAGCTGTGCGAGGTATACGGCGACATTGACAAAGTTCAGCGGATCAAGAGACAGCCTAGGATGAAAAGCCCGGATAGAAGAGTAGGCATGGTCTACGCCAGTATAGGAAAAGAAGAAATGGAAATATTTCTGGGGTTACTTAGGAGTATAACCTTTATTGATAAGCATGATTTATGGTTATATTCTTAGTATACCGGTACTAAACTAGCAATCACAGAGTAGCAGATTGAAATACGCGCATTTTTCTCAATCCTATAACAAAAAAATAAGATTTACCAGTTCTGAAAGGTTCGAAGCTAAATTTGATTTCCTGAAGTGCGTTCGCTAACACTGCTTATCTCAACCATGCAACAAAATACATGAGCCTTTAGGGTACAACCAATAATGAAATTAAACTTTTGACCTACTGACTACAAAGTGGAATATCTAATCGCAAAACCTTGCCTAATTTTAGAATTGATGTTCACTTTAAATCGTAGTATTTCACAAACATGTGTGCGTAAATATATATGTGGACATATGTATACCATGTTTATCAAGGCCGCCCAAAATCAAGCTTTCTAAGTACGCCAGTACAGAATATTTAAGAAAAACAAGTTTGCCAAGCGCAACGCATTTCGAAGCAATATCAGCATAAATGCTCGTTGTTTGGGTTTAATTTGAACATATAAAATAAACAAATTAAGTATGTACATAAGTTAAATCTCTTCATGCGACACAATTTCGCAGGGTTGTGCTGTGAACGGAAATACGCAGCAACATCCGCCTTATCAGCAGATTCGAAAACCTTCAAATAATCTCGGAAGAAACTTTACTGCTCGGTGTTGTAATAGCCAAACGCCGATCTGCGTAGCTTAAAGACGTAGGGGGGCAAAGAGTTGCGATTGTCAGGCAACTATGCAAACTTACAACCACATCTTGGATGCTAACAAGTTTCAAAACCCATTTCACGATTTCCGTGCCCCAAGGCAATCGAATGAGGCGCGCACGTCCGATCTGAAATCCTCAATATTTTTACACACACGCACAAGCAAAAGCGCGCACAGCCACACTGCAGCGTTGACCAACACAAACGCAAGCACAAGAAACGCACGCATACATAAGCAATTGTCTCGTGCGGGTGCAGGCGTATTCGCGCAAGCTGCCCTACTGCCTGCCGTGACTTACTGAGAGCACTCGGGCACACGACTACCAATGCATTGACGGAACCTTGCAACTGTGTTGGTGAGTTGAATTGCTCGCGCGCATACGGATTTTGGAGCAGCATGAAAATCCGTCGATTGCCGCGTTTTTAGTACCACTTCGAACGCTTGTCGGTCTCCATGTGGGGAGAGTGCTCGACGACCGATCATCGAGACAGATTTTCAGCAGATCGCAGCGACTGGATGCAACGCCGTTCAACGGCATTAACGTCGTGCGCCTCCGTTCATTCCGTTGTCGTAGTTATAGTCGTAGCCTTCGTTTTAGTTTTGAATAAAATAAACTTTCCAAAACGGTTTTTTTTTAATATTTAATTCAATAAAGCGAATTTTCCAAATTCGATAAATTTAAATTGGAGTTGGAGTTGGAGTTGTGCAAAGAGCTGCTCACAGTGCAACATTCCTCGGAACATTCTAATTATTTAGTGCAACTACCGACAAACTGCTAGATAAAATCCAAAATTACTTCGATAAATTGTTGTGTTGCAGCAGCTAAATGCAAATAAACTGTTTAATAGTTTAAGAACAATATTGAGAAGTTATTTATTGTTGACTGTGTTGCCGCACGTCCATTGGGTCTGTGGCGTTGGAAGTGTGGAGTCGTGACTTATTGGCACCCAATCGAAGCATAGGAATCATGCAGTTGCCCAGAGGCCATCTAGGTCTCTTGGGTGGTGGCGCCCAACGGCGATTGACGCACACTTATGTGTGGTCGCTGATTTTCGCAATGTACCTGATTGCCTTCGTGCAGAATGACTACAGCTTTGCCGATGCGAGGGTAAGTAAACAAAATGTTTTAATTGTGTATGAGGCAATAATTTAATGTGACTACAAATGAGTTAACAAAAAAAAAATTATTGTTTATTTTATTTAACGTAATTGTCAATATTTCTCAAAAATTATTTAAAACACCTTTTTTTATTCTAGCGAAATTTATTTAAACAAAAAATATTCAATAGTTCAACCATGCATATGTATATTGATAAGCATAACTCAATTACCTAAACTTTGTTAGAATACTTACTGCCCAACTATTGAAAGGATTAGTGCCATGATCCACACAAACTTGTTAATATAAGTATGCTAAAAAAGTCAGTAATAAGACTTTTCACAAGTGCATTTCTTATAAAATAAAGGGTATAAAACGATCTTAATATTGATCTTGATCGGTTTGTAAGGCAGCTATATGCTATAGTTGTCCGTAATGAAGAATTTGTTCAGAAATTGTGTCGTTTACTTGAAGAATAAGCTGTGCCAAATAAAGTGAATTTATCTCGTCAAATAAAAAAAATGTGCCATACTACATTTTTCTTGTTTGATGGTTCAGTTTGTAAGACAGCTATATGTGATCACTTATATGCTACATAGAGTCCGACCAGTTCGCAAATATATACATATGTACTAAAAGATAGGCGGACATGGCTAAATCAACTAAGCTCATCATGCTGATTATTTATAAAGGGTGTTTTTGGACATGTGATTAAGAACAAATTATATCACATACCACAATGCAATATACAATACAACAATGTACCATAATTTACCCTTATGGCCAAAAATTTAGTTCTTTATAAAGATAAGGCTTTGCTACTATGTCTTAAAAATGATTTCGGTCAAGTGACTTTCACGGCTGGCTCGAATAAATGCAAGCCGAGTATTTTCTTTCAAGGCATTACTCGTCTCGGTCTTTTCTGTGTAGACAAGCGAAGCCATGCGAAATACTCACCACGCGAAAATATTTTCTAAGCAAAAGTTTTCTTCAATAAACTGATTATATTGTTGGCGGTATGGCATGTAACGCCGTATCATAGGAGTCAAAGACAGTTCTTTTCAACAATCTCTAATTCAAGCACGAAAAAGTCAAAATCACGGCACTAAAGTGATCCCCATTAAGCGTTACATTATAGTTAATTCTTTAAGAAATATTCACCATTGCTTCCCTGTGTCTATGCACTTTACATTACACTGGTCTTAAATCAGTCTTACACTGGATTACACTGGTCTACAGTAGATTTGTTGCTCACAATTCATAAGACTGGTTTTGCTATTTTTAATTTATATTACAAAAATCAGAAAATTGCATCAAATAGCAGATACCTTCATTGTTTTGAAAAAAAAGGATATATCAAAGTAAAGAAAGAGGAAAATGTCGAAAACTTGTATTATATTTCAACAAAACGTTTATAAAATGCGTTTATTTTATAATTTTCTTAGTGGAACTATCTTTTTAAGGCCAGCAGTAATCTGTCATCATATGACGATCTGTACAAGAAAAATCACATAAAGTTATCAATTTTCTATCACTTTTAGAACCTGTTTGAACCTCTCTCTCCCTCTCTCCCTGTTTTGTCGCTCTGTAATTTCCAAAATTATCCGATAAGGTATCCAGATGTTTACGGCTGCCAGAGTATTATAATTTGTCAAAATTTTTTTTTCACAATTTCTTCATAATTAATGGTTACCTAGGAAATTTCGTCTATTAACGCAAAACTTTTTCACGATTGAGTCATAAATTTGATAAAAACTGTATCCCACTTTACAAAAAGACCAACTGCAACAGTAGTATTGCCTCAATGAAAACCACACGTCTGAAAAAAAACACTCTGGTCTTCGACGTTTCCTTCTGGGTATTACAAACTTCGTGACAATCTAATATGTCCTGTTCATAGTAAAAAAAAAATATATGTTTATTAAAAAACGATCTCTATTGCCATTTTAACGTTGCCATGCTTCACCAACAAAACTAGTTTTTTCGTTGCTTTATTAAGTACTAAGAAACACTATCAAAAGAGAGTTCGGAGAGCTAAAAATAAAAAAACTTAAAAAAGATTCTACAGAATTAAGATGAGTTGGAAAAACTTATATTTCCAAACTTTGGCGATTACTAAGAATAATTAGTTACTCATTATCAAAAACAATATGAATTCAAATAAAAATTGTTGGCACTAAGTCTACAATTCCGCCAACATGACACATCCGAAATTCTAAATCCCCTCAGGAAAAGGAAGATTCTTAGTAGCAAATTTCCTTCAGTAATTTTCATCTCGGTTGCGCTTTTATGCCATAATATTTATAAGGATAAGGGAATATTTGCCTAAACAATGCAAGCTAGCAAAAATTATCAAATATTCACAGTGCCCACAGAGCAACGATTTTAACGAAGCGCGAGCCTTACTACTTAGGTTTTGCGGCATGTAGGCTGATGCTAAGTCAAAGCAAATTAGAGTATTTAATTTGAAGATTTTTTTTGCAAATTCATGAAAAATTTTCATAATTTTCTGTATTCCAAAGTAAGCTCATATCAAACGCTATGACATTTACAGACTTTCAGGAATATTACTTGATGTACACCAACATTTTTCTGGCAATCTACTCTTGATAGTCTCTCTTAAGGGCGAAAATATCGGAACAAATTCGATAACGCATATATGGAGAAATTACCGTTAAAGCGACTAGTCTAATTTACGTTGCTTTTGACTATTGGTTTTGAAAAGTCAAGCGTAGGCCCATCAACCGTTCCCACGACAGTCGAGTCTAAGTAACCGGAACGGACTGGGATTTTCTAAGGCATCATTGACAACTCGGCAGAATTCTGTTGCTACAACAACAACAATAACTAAATTCAATCAACATCACAAATAGGCGCATTTAAAAGAAAAATTTATATAATATGTATAAACAAAAATAAATAAACATAATCGAGATTCCGCTCGGCTAACTCTACGAATAAACCTATTCCATCAGTAGCTTGTAATCATATATTAACGACGCAGAGCGGAAAAGAATTAAAGTGAAAAACGTACAAAATGTCTAGCATTAAAACTGTAAATGAAGAAAGTACAGAAGAGTCATGGTATAATTGGGTCATTTTATGCCAGTATTGCACTACATTTTTCTGATATGTGCTTCTTCGCGCTGCAACAGACTGAGATATAACTGCAACATCACAATGCAGCAAAAGTAGAGTGACAAACTCGTCTCCGTTTTTCATGTTGTTGTGGTCGCGCTTAGCACAATTGTTGTAAATAAATATATTATATCATACATAAGTACATATATTATATTTCCGGAGTGCTTAAGACACCAAGTACAATCAATTGTACATATATGCACATAGGAGTCTGTATGCATATGTGTATGTAGCTATTTGGTAGGTTCTATCATTTTTCGTTTGATACACATATATACGCATGTTGCGTCGCATTGATGCTTGGGTGGGAGGCGGTGTGCGGTCATGCTGTGTACCAGGCTGGTTGCTCTGCTTTCGACTGCTGCTGGCATTACACTCTTCCTTTCAGATAAAAGCCAAACAAAAGATTATGGAAGTGTTACATTTCATTAAGAAAAGCAACTACAGTGTATTCGCTGACAGTTTGCTTGCAATTTGCATGCAACTGTTCAATTTACCATAGGCGGGTACTTATGTACATCAATTTTAAATCGTTCTAATGCCGCATTTCTCGATTGTCATTTTATTAATATCCGTTTTACTGCCCTCACTCCCATATTGTTATGGCAATAATAACGAGCATTTTAAGTGCTTTGTTGTGACAGCTGTTAATTGCTGAGTAAAAACATAATTGATTTGCTATTTAGAGAAGATATGCTCTATTGCAAATATACGTTTTTCACCAGTCGCTGATATCAAAATGAATAGCTCGAAAGGTATGAGCTATCTTCGATACGCTATTTTTCTTCTCAGAAAAATTTCATGTAAAAAAACAGCAACGCATAGCAGCCGTGGATATTGCCGGCAGGTGCAATGATAGGAAGACCACTCTAAGAAGCTGGGTATATGAAGGAGTCTGAACATGAATTCTTCAATTCGAATCAATCTTGATCTACAGCTTTACAGAGCCTACTCCTTTCGGTTGTTTCTTCGCTCACATATACACGACGTAAATGTGGGCTGATCACTGGAGTAGAAGCGCAGTAAGCGTTGAGTGGGGTAGTCTTCTGCAAGGAGCTCTAACTCTTAGCTTAGCTTAGCTTTAGGCTTCCGTCCCCTATACGGCAGCAGTTGATTTACTGCTCCGGACTACAGCTTCTTTCAGTGGAAGTGCATAGACTCCGACAAAAGAACGGCGATATAAGTATTGAGCCCGCAAACTAGGCGCTCAAAGTTAGTCAAGGAGTACCTGTTCTCACTAGAACTTTCATTATGCAACTTAATCATCATACTCGTTTGGGTGCCTGGCCATAGCGGTATCAATTTAAACTGTAACCAATACAACCGATGAGCTGCGTGGTCCATATGAAATAGAGTAGATCGTAGGAGATCTACTGAGCTGCTTACTCTTGACAAAGCTCATCTTGCAGGAATCGTAGAAGTACTAGACACTGATTAATAGACATTCACGCTGTAAGACTAAACATCCAGTCAGGCGCCCAGCGTCAAAGTTGCATCAAAGAATGTGAGTTGGAAAGATCCAGGCATTTTCCGTCCATTGTCCAGACATTTCAATAAGGCTGAACATCTCAGTAGTCACATTTTCGGTGAACTAAGAAACTGAGTCGCAATTGTCATTGGCAGTATCAACAAAGAAGAAGTATCAACAAATTTGTGATCAGCTCAAAGCGCAGTCGATTTATAAGGCTCTTTATGATAAATTTTTATAGAAGTTCTAGATACCACAATGGATTGGCGTTATTAGCTGTCTAAGTGAGATGCCTTTCTAAGGATCACACGTTTAACCTAATCTAATCTAACAGTAAGATGGCTTTATGAATTTTATCATGCTGGAATTTAGTACCACAGATAATCATATTTCGGCCCCGGTGAAGTCGATTAGCCTTAACCCATTTGGAGATGTTTCCTCATCGTTGTTGCTCATCTTATTTGACCACCCTTGTGTTAAATTCTCCAAGCACGATTTTGGCATCGTGGCGATGGAACGATGAGCTGTACGCGATATTGGACAATATTGACATACTTCAGCGAATTAAGAGACAGTGGCGACGCTGGCTAGGTCATGTAAAACAATCCAGCTGTGAGAGTATTCGACGTAGTACCCGCCTGGGGAAACAGAGGAAGAGAAAGATCTCCACTCAGTTGGAAAAACTAGGTGGTGAAGGACCTCTCAATAAAGTGGTATAACCGCTTTACTCAATACTCTCGAGTATTGTTTTGCATATCATCAGTTTTACTATGAATATCTTTTTTCTTTGATTTTGAAGACTTAAGACTTAGAATCAAGTATAATAGTCTATAGAGAGCAATCCTAAGGGGTTACTAAAAACGAATTTCTCCACCAAGAAAGAATGGTAACATAATTGTTCATGCGTCAGGGGACATTCTCTAGCAGGGTTGCTCCACAAGGTCAGCGGGTTTCTTTGAACATTTCTTACAGTTCATTCGATTGGCTACGCTCCAACGCTTGGCGAATAGAAGACGGTCGTCATTGCTGCTAGAGCTGAAATAAATAATTTTTTCTTTTTTTTTATTTAAGTGCCTCTCCCAAACGAAATTATTGAATAATTCATGTGGACACCTAAAAGAACTATACAAAGTTGTTTTGTCACATCATTCTTTTGCTAATACAAACGTTTCTAAATCGATTTCTGCTTGGCAGCTTATCAGAATTCGCCGTCCGAATTCGTTTTGCGATAACCTGCAAGTCAATGTCGAGTGCTGAACATAAAAAATACAACAGATTTTTGATTCATTTCATAAATGAAATTAATAAATCCTGATATTTTTATTTACTCTGTTTCCGGTTGGTTTGTCGCATATGAAATAATTTAGACAATGTATTGTGCAATATAGTCCTTATCGGGCGCCATAGTTTTGCTTTAGCACATATTTTTTTCTTAAATGTTTATTGACCACTTCGAAAGGTCATTCAGGTTGGGTAGGCATATGGCGATAAGCAATTTGTAAATTTTGGTAGTATATAAGAATAATTTAAATAAATTGAAATATTCTCAAGCACAATTTCATGCAAATCTTTAGTTCTTTTGCAGCTGAAATTGGCATTATTGCCTAAGGCAATGGTGTAATCGTCCAAGAAATCATTTAAATCGAATCACTGTAGCATATAACTACCATACAAACAGACCGATCAAAAATTTGTAAGAGATCTTTTGTTATTCTGCAGATTTTCATAGCTTCCGTGAAACTGATGTTAATGTTTTCCTTGTTTTTTTTATAATCATTTCCGATTTTCCAAGCACTTTAACACAAATAAGATAATATAAACAAAGTTGCAATTAATATAGTTGTAGTATATATTTCTTTGATGTGTTGATAGTCAAATTGCCATAGGCAATCGGCAATCAGAGCCTGCACTACATTACTTCCCATCAACAGCGACCCCTAGAAGTATGCTACTTTTTTCGGTTGCTTAGTGCCACATGTGCTATTGCCATACTATAAATGGATAATTATTACACAAACGGTCATGCAGACACACACGAGTTTCTGCGATAATTTGTAGTCGCTTTGCTGGCAAATAATCAATGAGCTAAGTTTTAAAAATAAATATATAAACTAACGATGCATAAAAAAAACTTTGTCGACTTCCTTCAAATGCTGATAACTTTTTATGCACATTTTACTACATTATTTTGCTCGTTCATTTTCACGTCTTCAGCTTGCCACTTGATTTTTCTTTGTTATTTTGCGAATATTTTTTTTTAATAATTTTTATTATTTTTTTTATATTATTACAACACATAATAAACCAGATAACATGGGCAACAATGAACTCAGGAGGGCATATGGAAATACAGTTAATTATTTGTGCTGTGTTTAGGCGATTAGCGCATATTTATTATTAAAATAAAGCAACGTGTTGGCGGGCTTTTGTTATTTTTTGTTTATATGCTTTTAAAATACGTAATAAGCGTGTACTCAGTACTCATAAATAAAGAATATTTTTTTAATCAATTAAAAAGTAGCTCCACATTATTTACAGCTCTTTATAATTTTTAATCTAGTGTCAAAGTTCTTGCTACAAAATGTATATAGCTTTCTTGAAAAATCTACAACAATTATCAAATCCAACCAAAACTTTATGGCGGCTTATTTCCTTTTGACATAACTAAAATTTGCTTACACACGCGGCCTTTTTGAATAAAATCAGCAAACATTAGTATGTGTGTATGTAGCAAACAAACGAAACATAAAATTCATGACATCGACGCAACTAGCCAAGTCATCACCAACTGCTGGCAGCCATTTTCCTTACTAACACCAAAAAGGCATTTGTTTTTGCAGCCGTATTGGTTCACTTTATATGCATACATATGTACATACATAGTTTCTAACCTCTCACATCTCTGTGCTATTTTATTCAATGATTTATTTTGCTTGACATTTTTGCCATTTTAAATAGGTTTTTTTTTGGTTTTGTTTTTTTTATTCGTCGCCTCCATTTTTTTTTTGTCTGGCCGCTATCGTTCCATTGGCTGGGCGGCGACATCAACATTGTGCAAAGCTAGTTGTCGTGGAACATGTTGACTTGTTTGTTGAGTATGCGGTACCGCCGTTCTTAGTACAGAGTACGGACGTGATTGCGAGTATGTACGGTGATTAAAATCTATTCAGAATATGCACATGTTTGCCTACTTTTCTTTCATATTTCATTCTATCATATGTCATTTCATTTCACACACACACACACATACACACGCACACTCGTTTCTATGCAGGTATGTATTTATGTACGCGCATAGTTGGTGTATGTTTAGATTAGAAGACTGTCCGCTTAATATTTTTAGACATGATCACATAAGACAGTCACTACATACTTCTGCACACATACATACATATATTCTCCTTGAAATAAGTTTGGTAATCGCATGAAATTGTAATAGCAGAATGAATCTACGCGCTAGCGACCAGGCATAGTTTAGGTGTGATAAGTATACGTTATTCCAAAAGGCTTTAAACAATGTATTCGGCTCAAATGTAGGGGTTTGAAAACTGCAAACTCTGAAAACTCTATAAATATCATGGTAAAACCCTGAAATAAGCCTACAGATTAATTAAATGAACTTTCTACGATTAAATAGTGGCGCAATATTGTCGATATTGAACAGACCACTGAGCCACAGTCATTCATTAAAATCGTGAAAAAATTATGAAAATGTCACGTTTACCTCGCATATAACGGTCCATACCGAATATATCGTACCAAAAACGTAATAAATGGTATTTGTTTTAGGCATGTGTTTCTCAAGAAGCTTTTCATTACATGTGGCTTTTTACATGGCGGGTCCAAAACACAACGCACAATCCTGAAGAGGGGTGATGTATGGAACGTAGCCCCGTTTTGTTGAAACCAAAGCTTGTCCACAACAAAATCTTCCCATTCAGGCATGAACAAGTTATTAGCCACGGCTCTATAGTTTTCCCCATTGACTGCAACATTATAGCCGGCTTCATTTTTGAAGAAATATGAACCAACAGATTCCTCTGTGCACTGAGCACACCAAACCGTGGCTTTTTGAGGATATAACAACGTCTCGTAACTTACCCATTTAACCAGAAGGGTGCTTCATCGCTAAACACCAATTCCGATGCGCAACACCTGCCGAAAAGACGAACTCCGAAAAAAGATTGTCTCATTGAAAACCAAACGTTTAAAATATACTCTTTATTACCGATTTATAAGACTTGAAGATATTTTTGGAATCAATGGAAATATTAAACCTTACTCGACAAGCTTGCATGCACTATCTTTATTAATGAACTGTTTAACAATAATCATTCAATAACGAATTTCGTTTTCGAAAATCATAGTACGTATATATTCTATTTCAAATCTTATGATTCTTATATTTAAAATCCGTTATACAGAACTTAGTAGCATTAGGGAAAGCACATACTCGTTTATATCGAATTCAGCTCGCAAACTTTATTGTTGCTTTAACATCGATATTTTTTGATATGAGAGTAGCGTCCTTTTTAGGCATAAACGTATGCTGAACTCAGATTGTCTCCTTCATATTTTAGCGATTATTCGTTGCTCACCACTGAACGTTATTGAGAAACATGAATTTCATGTTCAAAAGTGCTGCAACATATCTAAACATGGCTAATAAACTTTGTGCAAAGTCTGAGGTGCCACTAAACGTAGTAAATGCCGTTTGGCGTGTAATTTGATCGCGCCGTTATTTGCACTCTCCGGCAACTTGGCCAATTTCTCGATCGTTAGACTCGCCACACATGCAAAGGTGCAAATGATCGCTCGAACATGTGCTGCCGGTTTATGACTTTAAAAAGAAAATAAGTAAATAAATAAATAAATCTGTAAATATGGAAAACCGCAAAGTTGTGGCGGTTAGAGTCTTTCACTGTCAATGTAAACTCTCACGTAATTACCACGCATATACATAGATGCATACATATATATGTACATTTATGTTTTTACATATGTGGCTGCTATAATTTGGTCTATGCAGCATAATCAGCTGAGCTCATCATCGCATTCTCTTAAATGTCATGTCTGCTCTTAAAGTCGTGCAGCTACTCTTCCGCTCATTGTCTGTCACTAACGAACGCATACAGTTTCTTCGTTTTGCCACCTCATGGAAAAGCAACAAGTTGCATGGGACACCAAACACGCGCACGTCAAATATGACGCATGCTGCATGGTGGCATTGTTGCAAGCAGCATCGTGCAACATCTGTTACTCATGCTGCTGCTACTGTTGCTGCCCATCAGCCGCCCTTCCGCATTGCAACTACATACATACATACTTACATGCCGAAGCTCTGCGCGCGCATTTAAACACTGAATGAATGCTCTGAGGCAGTGCCCTTTGCATATCGGAACTCATTTGTATATTTTTATCAGCGACATTCGTTTTGTTGCACTTTGTCTGGCTGCATGTGGCATTCTATATGCAGTTGCAGTACTTATAGCCTTCTTTCAAGCATATCCAAGCGCTGCTGCTTGCCTCTGTTGGCTGAATATGAACAGTCGCTGTTTTGATTAGCCGCTCACACACACGCACACAATAATAGGCATTGGGACTTCTGTTTTTCGTCGTGGGTAATCTTTGAAGCACGGGTGTGGGGATTCAGTAGGCATGCTGCAATTTGTAGCAGCTCCTACACTGTGGCATCCACTGTTAATGTTTTGGTAGCCACCACAGCGGAGGGCATTGTTTTGCGGTTGTTATTGTTGTTATCGCGCTCATCTTCACTTCTTGTTAATCCCTTGTAGTCTTTGATTACTGCGTGTGTGTGGGTATCTGTGCATTGCTTGTGCTGCTGGCGGTGCAATCGCTTTGACGTTCTGCGTTATTTCACATTGGAAATTAATTCAGCTTACTTAGCTTAGCCGAGCAATTTGTATTTCTCGTTTTCACTTTTTTGTTTTTATTTTTCGGACTTTGTTTTTGCTCTTGCTGCTCATATTGACTCGGTTGTATTTTTAATTATTCCATTTTTTACTTCTGCTGCTGTTTTGTTTATCTTACGGATTGTTTTGTTATTCTTTTGCACATTTCTTTAACTTCTTACTCCATTTTTTTTTTCCTTTCCTGCTTTACTGCTTGTTCGCAAGCATTGTACCGATAAGCAGATACGGAAATGAGCAAAGTTTCTCACTTTCATTTGCACTCATTCTTGAATTATATTATATACAAATTAACAGGCGTCCAGGCCATTTAGTGTTTCAGCTAATGATAGACTCAAATGGGTTACTAAGACCTGTAATTTCAAATAGTAATTTAAAAATTTCAACAACATGGATAATAATATAATATCATATTTGCAGTATGACAGTTGAATATACAGTTATGTGTTTGGATCGATTTGCATGGGAATGCAAATATCACCTACAGATCACCTTCATTAATATTGCCTTACCCAAAGCTAGCTATTTAACCAGAAAATATAATACATGAGAAAAAACTTAAAGAGATGAAGATATTGAGCTCGTACGGGAGCAACTTGTATGTGGAATTGTATGAAATTCCGTCACCACTATAATAATATTGTTTGTCAAAAAAGTCTTGCGGTATTTTCGCTAGTTGGCGCTGAAAGCGCGTAGTTCTAGTTTTATTCGTCGCATCAGGTCACGCTATACCTTTTCGGAAAGCTCATTTCACGCGCTAACACGTGTTTGATTGATTGTCGTTTCTTTGAAATCGTTCGTGAGTTATAGCGTCGCAAACATGGAGCAAAATAAAGACGGCATATTTTACAGTACTACCACGATAAAGGCAAAAATACATCTCAAGCCGCCAATAAAATTTGTGCAATTTATGGACCCGATACAGTTTCCATTTCCACTGCACAACGATGGTTTCAACGTTTTCGTTCTGGTGTAGAGGTGGTCAAAGATGCGCCACGCTCCGGAAGGCCTGTCGTCGAAAATTGCGATAAAATCGCTGAAGTGGTCGAAAGAGACCGGCATAGTAGTAGCCGTAGCATCGGTCAAGAGCTGGGCATGAAAATTCAATAAAAATACCGCAAGAAATACCGCAAGACTTTGTTGACAACCTATTATAAGTCAATTCGTAAAGGGTGATCCATGTCAAGGTTGCCTACTTTGTTAAAAAAACAAACACAGAAACTTCAAATTTAATGGGGAAAGTTTATTATCATTCGAAAGAACCTTCTTTGGCACTTATTTTTTGAAGATTATCTCTTTCCAATGTTGGCCGCTGCCACGTTTCAGATAGTCCATCCGTTGAGTCTAATTTTCGATGACTCGTTCGAGCATTTCGACTAGTAACTAGCGAACGACACATACCCACAGGAAAAAGTCTAACGGTGTGATGTCACACGATCTAAGTGACCAATCGCGCGATCCGAAACGTGAAATTATTTGATCACCGAAGGGTTTTCTCCAATCAAATGTCACCGGGATGACGAGCTTAAATTTCAGCATCAAATAGGTTTGAAGAAATATGGTCCGATGATTCCACCTGCCCACAAACCGCACCAAAACGTTAATTTTTCTGAATGGAATAGGAGCTCTTGAATCTCTTCAGGTTGCTCTTCGTCCAAAAAAAAAATTGGTTCGAATACATCGGATCTTCTTGGAACTTCTCAAGAAGATATTTTGTTTCAGTTTTTTAAGTGTAAAATATAGAAATGCTGTGCATTTATAAGCCTTAAACAGAGTATATTGAGTTTGCCACAAAATTTGTAAAAACCAAAAACACCTGTATGTTTGTATATACATTGTTTTTGAGATATCGATTTGAAATTTTGCATACGCCCTTCTCTTTCCAAGAACCTACTTATTTTTCGAAGTCACCATTGCATATAGCTGCCATACAAACTGAGCAATCAAAATCCTAGTCCTAGTATAGAATTATTTTTTATTTGCCAAGTTACCTCTACAAAATATTCAAAATAGTTTGATATTAATCTCAAAGGTATAAATTCCTAAGAAATTATTCCGATTATACTACTACAGCATATAGCTGTCAAACAAACTGATCGAACAAAATCCACCCCTTCTATGGAAAGCTTTTATATTTTGACGATATACGAGTATCTTCACGAAATTTTACACATATTATTCTCACAGACAATGGTATATTGTCCAAAGAAATTGTTCAGATCAACCCCATATACAATACAGCTGCCAAACAGATGCAATCAAAAACAAGATAAAGACTTTTTTTATAACTTTTTATGCTATAAGAAAGGAAGCGTATAGATTGTAAAAACTGAAGTTTTGAAATGAACTATAATTGTTCAGAGAAACCAAACGAAGTTGGAAAGAAGGGGATAACTAAAAATTTATTTACTTAGGTTGAGAAGAAGAATTTCTTAACCAAAGTGAGAAGTGCGGCGTTAGGAAGGATGTTGTAATGTATGTGAAAGGTTTTATCGCAATTGCTGCCAGAATATTTGAACAGCTGAAATAGTTTGTCCGATTTGCTACGCTCCAACATTTGTTAAAGCGTTTTTTTATTTTATAATTTTGATCAAGTTGAGATGTATAATGGATTGAAGCTTTTAGCTTGAAAGTAAACTAATCGATTTTAATTTATTATTTCTTTAATATATGTATAAATTGTATGTGTTATTTTACGAATATCCGACTTACAATAATTACTTGCTCAGTAAAGCTAAAATTTCTCATATAATTTTTTGTGACCAACGTATCCAGTACAAAATGTATGATTCTAAATTTTTATATACAATAATAAATCAGTCTTTCCGTTTCCTTAATTACTAATCAGCCCATTTAAATGCATGCTACATATCAGATGTACAGATATATCCTTTCACATTCCATTGCATCCAGTCAGCAAACGCAGCGCTTTGGTGTTCCAAAGAACCGCGCCGAACGCAAGCAAATACAAATAGCAATCACCAAATGATCGCATCGCATCACATAAATACACACATAAATGAGTAAGGTTTATTTGCAACATATGCCACATACATATGTATGTTTATATAATAAAGCATGCGTCTCACATAGTTGCCAACTGTATATTTTTTTTATTTCTGCGCGCAAAATTTTTGAGAAGTTGCAGCATTTATAGCGAAAACTAAAGAGCAAGAAAACAAATTAAAAATAAAGAGTTGAAAAAAAATAATAATAATAAAATGCAAATAAACACGTAAACAAACATATGTACATAATACTTGCATATGTGAATATACATATCAGCGCATGTGATCGCAATATTTAGGCGCAAGACCATCTTCTAGAATGACATCATGCCAAGCGGCGATGGAGCAGCAGTCCAAAGTTATAGGCGGATGCTGGAGGCAGCAGGGCGGCGGCAATAATGTTCGCGCTGCAGAAATAGCAATTTGACACTGATTTTGTGCGCCCACGCTGAAACACACACAACCAAACAACTAGTGCCACAAAATACACACATATACATACATATGTATGTACATGGATATTGTATGCGCATTGATACACAAATGCAAAAGCATGCTCTAAACATACACTCATACATATTTATGTACAAATATTAGTTGTTCACATATGTATTTGCAACAACAAACGCGTGGTGAAATGTGCAGCGTTTGCAATTTATGCGCCCCCAAGTTGCACTTTCTGACTTCATTGCGGTTAACGTGCGCGCTGCCGTCGCTGCCCCGCAACTGCCAATGCCACTGCGCCATTACTATGCGAAATGTATGAGTCCGCCTCTATATGTGTGTGTGTGTGTGTGTGCATAAAGAAGTATTGCCGTTTTACGATCGCGCCATAATTGTTTGGACATCTTTACGACAGATTGTTATTAATTGTCAGTGGCATAGTGTCAGGCTAGCACTTGCAATTGCATTGTAAATGCATTGCAACAACAACTACAAAATAATATAAGGCACAGCAGTAGCAGGCAGTGGCTTTTGGAAAAGTACACCGCCTCAGCGCCTTTAAGTTGGTGATAAGCGCTGGTCACGCATACATGCAAACAGCCAGTTGTAGTGATTATTTGTTATGCTTTCCAGCATACAATGTTGCAGCAGATAGTGTGCACCGAGACTCAATATGTTCTAATTTCGCTTTAATGAAAGGCGCACATATTTAATGTAGCAGCGCTTTTTGCTGTCGTGTGCGTGTATGTTTGCATAAGCATATTTCTCATGCGGGCATCTTTTTAAATTTTCTTATTTTTGTGTTCTGATTTTATTAATTTTTTCCATGCACAACTTTTAATTTAATACAATACTTTGCGTCAGCAAGCACAAATTAATTGCTCTATAACTATAAATATAACTGTGCATGTTTACATACTCAATTTGTTATATGCATATATACATACATACTATGCATGTGCTTATGTGATCATCAACGCATCGCGACAGAATTTTCATTGGCACTTTTAGTTTTTGTTGTTGTTTTTTTTTTACACAAAAGCGCGCTGTGCTTTTGCTCGCAGCGTTGAACTAGTTTTCTTATCACTTACATATGCCAACCAAAAAAAAGTTCAACGCGTCCATTAAGCGTGCATTCCTTGCTCTTTGTAACTGCACAGCATAGCATAGCGCGACCGTGACACAGCCATCTCTGCAGAAGTGCATTACATTATGTTCTCCGTTACTAATGCGCGTAGCTTCACATTGCAGTCCTGCTGTTGTTGTTAATTGGCCTGAAAATTTACTTAATTTGTATCGCACTAAATCATTTAGAACAATTAAACGCTTCTATTTATATTTTCCACTAAGCTGCGCACTTTCTTTAACTACCGCGATAGCAAATAAGCACCTGTTGAATGCCGCAAAAAGGCTCGCAGCAGATATGCTCACTCCAAATTGGATACATAGCTAGTAGTTACTTATACAGTTACGTGTAGTCCGCAAAACAATCCCCATTACACGCTTTGAAAAAAAAGTTGAAGAGTAGATAAAAACACGTTAAAGTTTGTTGCCTTTCACAAATACAAAAAATCCATAAAAGAACAGGATTTTGATCGCTCAGTTTGTATGGCAGCTGTAGGCTACAGTGGTCCGATCCAAACAATTTCTAGCAGCGCTTGCAACAATAATCCGTGCCAAATTTCGTGCAGATGTCTAGTCAAACGTATCGTTCAGTTTGTATGGCAGCCATTTGCTGAAGCGATCTGATATCGGTGATTCCGACAAATGAGCAGCTTCTTTGAAAGAAAATGTTGTGTACAAAACTTTAGATGAATATCTTCAATGACACGGCTTCCTCGGCTCAAACCGTCATGCTGATCATTTAGACAAATATAGCTATGTTTTGCTAGGCCTCCGATGCTTCCTTCTGGGTGTTACAAGCTTCGTAGCAAATTTAATATATTGCGTCATTTGCTAAATTCCGTTTTTTGTATAGTGCAAATTAAACATGATGTTTTAGTTATGTAAAACATTTCATGAAATTATGTATTCTCCATTTTAATCCAACATATTTTGCAATCTTTCGGGCATGAGATTGATTCCGCGCTCATAAAATTGTTGATCATTGCAGGTAAGAAAAACCTGCTCCAAGTGGTTTTTAAGTCCTCATTTGAGGTGAAGGTTCTTCCATCTAAAAAACGTTGCAGATGCTGGAACAAGTAGGGGTCCGAAAGTGCCAAGTATGGAGAATATGGTGGGTGTACTAGCACATCTCATTCAAGTCGCAAAAGCTTTTGACGTGTCATCAAAGTTGTATGAAATCCCGAGTTGTTCTGATGGAACAGTACACCTTTTCTATTGATCAATTCTAGTTTCTTCTGTTCGAGTGCATTACTCAATTTGTCCAGTTGTTCATAATAAACTTCAGAATTAAACGTGGTATTGTCGGGAAAGGGCTCAAAATAAACGGTACCCTTGTAATCGGTGACTTTTGGTCTCTGAAGTGATTTCAGCTAGTTCATCCTTTTTAGACTATGATCTCTGGCGGTTTACATTTTCGTCGTCATGCGACAAAGCAAATTTACATAATTCTGTAAGAACATGAGGAAGCCATATGTACTTGTATGTAAAGCTTCGAAATTAATTCTGAACGCCTCATGTGCTTCTAAACGGTCGCGTTAAGCAAATTAAATATTTCAACAAACACTGGAGTTGTTATTCATGAGTTTACAGAACGTAGCGCTTCCACAAAATCGAAACTGCTGGAACGAAATTTTGCAAACTGAATCGCTGTAAGACTTTTCCATTATTTGCTGTGTACTTTTTTGTCACAATGTAAAACGAAAAAAAAAATGTTAGGTGTGAAATTAGCTGCAAAAAAATTCAATAAGAGCAGCTGTTATCATCAAACGAAATTACTTAGTGAGCAACCCAATAATTTGTTCTTTCGAAAGGGGTTGCGGCTCAGCTCATAATTAAATTATTCCATCATAAATAAATATTCTTACGATAATTATATAAATAGTACGTAAGTGTGTACTGTTCGCAAATGTTTCTTACATTACCATGAAACAATATATATCATATTAACCACTAATGGGCTGAAATATTGTAAGTCATATGAATACACGCTCGAATTACAAATCAAAATCTGGAATCATAGTATATCGTGCAGCAAGTTAGAGAGATTTTCAAAAAAAAAAAAACAACAACAACTATATTATTCAATCAATTGAGCACATAGAAAATGTATATAATATATACTAAAAAATTGCTGACCTGACTTTCATCGTGCTACGGTTAGGCGCCAACGCGGCAGCAGTGGCTTTGCGCCAATTACCACCAAACCGCTGATAACCCAAATTTGAGCCGGAGATTAGAGCTTTTTACATTTTTCAAGATGCGTGTATATATATATGTATATATAATATATAAATAGGCAAACAAATTAATAATTCATTATTATGACACGACATGTTGTTTTTGAAATAAATTGTGTCAAGACGTACTTGTAAATATATGCTTACGAGTATGGGTGTATGTATCCGCTCATATGTTAAAAAACATTCTAAATTAAAATCATATGACAGTGATTTATAAATATATTTCATTAATAACAAAAAATCACAAATAATATATTTATGGCCTACCCTATTGATATTTTTCTTGTGTGGGTCATACTAGAGCAACAGCGAGTCATTAAACTCTTGACCTCATGTCCTTGTATGGACGACCCCCCACGAAAATATTGCATTTATATAATTGCATCGTTTCTTTCATTGCTCATAAATTCCAAGCCCCAGGAAGTAAATAAGCACAGCCGCGGTGCTCCAATCGGTGTGATGAGACTAATGCAACTGCTTGCAAAATGGAAATTTTATCCCTGAATGTATAAATAGATTTTGAAATTGTTTATAGTATACTAAATGTCAAGTTACAACAAAATATTTTTTAAATAAATTTTTCTTAATAATTGCCAAGTACTTAATATGTAAACAAGTTCTTCAAACCCTGCTTTGCTTTTAGTATTGATATTCTTTTTAATGCGTTTACTCAAACCTACTTCATAATTTCCTGTTAGCTTCGTCGTGCCGTTAAACTTTTATCGCTAATAGTAAATAATGTTTATGAATCAAGCTATGAATGAAGTAGGTCAAGGATTTCAATAATCAGCTGCAGTATACGCACATATTTATATATTGGCAGAAAATTACATTCGCTTGCGTGCCAGATAAGAATATTCTGGAAAAACTTGTTCATACATGTTTGCTACTGAACGTTCGAATAAGAGTTAAATGGTTACTCATACGCACTGGCCAACCAACGAAGTTGCTAAGCTGCACGTGCACGTGCTGTGCTGTTACTTACATACCAATGGAAACATGGAACATGAGATATCTGTGACTACGTTGAGACGGCGGCAAACTCCGCAGGTTTAAGTGTTTAAGCTGTATAAGGTTATTTTTCATTTATGCTCTTGCAAATAATATCCGTTTATAATGAAGAATAGGTAGAATACTTTCACGATTACGCTGCCATACAAACTGATCGAATATTAGTTGGTTAACAAGAAATACATATAGCAAGTCGAAAAGTGCTGAAGTTCAACAATTGAATGGAAAGAAATATAAGTGAGGCAACGTAAGAAGAAGCGAACACAAAGTGTAGCGCATAAGGAATGAGCAAGGAAATATGAGCATGAGTAGCAGGATAAAGACGAGACTTGAAATAAATATATACATATGTATATGTCTACTTAAGCATTACATTTGCACATACATAAGGGTTTCAATATTAAATAATTATTACACAGTATTTGCTTTGACTGCATGGCTGAGAATATTTTCAAAAATCAAGCAGAAATCGCTCATTCAGCACATTTTTCTTCGTGAATTTTTGTTTGTATGCATGTATGTGCGTGTATTTTTTACTTCAATTGTTTGTAGCGCGATTTGCTCTAGACACAGAACGTGTTCAAAGTCAATAAAGAGTAGATTGCTGCTCTTGCGTCACTAAGGCGTTTGGCAGAGAAGTCAATCAACGAAAAATAATGGAACTCATATTTCTACTCAATTTTTAATGTGTAAGCTGCAAGTTAAGATATCGAGCAGTGTAAGAAGCGTTTTTTTTTTATTTAGATGTATCGTGTACATTAGAAGCGTTCATTATTTGCTTCTATAAAATCGCATATGCGCGAAATGTTCTACAAATGATTCTGAAAAACTTTGCTTAAGAGAATATGGGTCTGAAAGCGATTTCGAGATTTTTGGGAATTATGAAAAATTCTTCATCAGTTTTTGAGATATCTAAATATATACATACGTCTTTTTTGAGATTCTATTAATCATTTATCGAAATCGCCCAGAACGGACAACTATATCAAATAACTCTCATACAACCGATTATTCAGCTATTTTATTTTTCCGTTGTCTGCCTAAGACAAATTAAGATCGAGGAATTTTGTTGTAGCATATTTCACGCAAACGTGATTTTTCCGTTCTTATGGCTCCCTGTAAATCAACTAGAATCATAATTTCTTGTCAAAAATTATAAAATTCATTGTAAAAATAACAAAATATTTATGTATCCAGTATCTGGAAATCAGTATAAAGGAGAACGTGGCTACTTCATTAAAATGATGTAAGCGCTTAGTATTATATATCCTTTTCTTCTATTTCTACCTACTAATGAAAAAACAACGAGAAAAATCATTAACTTGGATTTCATCGAAGCTATAGGTAGCCTTTACGTATACAAACCTACACAAAGATCTTTAATTTGATTTAATTGGATCAGACAGACATATGTCAGAAGTCCGACCTGAATAATGTGCTCTGAGATTCTGGCGTTGCCTTGGACAATCATTTATGCCAAATTTCGTGAAATTGACAAATAAAAATTTTTTCCATTAAAGGTTTTGAATCATAAGTTTTTTCCTCGGTGCCGGCAAATTAGTCCAGTCATTATGGTAAGTTCGCCTCGAGATAAACAGCTGTAAGTCCGTAAATAGGTAGGGTGCATCTACCATATGTAGGTTTTGAGACAACTTTTAGGGTTTCAATATACAATATTTACAGACTTACAGCTGGGTATCTCGAATTCCGAGAATCTTACCAATTTAAGCTTAAATGAATGGACTAAATAAACAGCGTCTCGGGGTGAAAAAGACGTGTGCTAGTTATTCTGTTGGTGCTATATCGATCAGAAATTTTTAATATTTCTTTTTCTTCCAAAAAGTTATTCATACTCATTGAAACCACCGATATCGGATCACTTTACAAAATTAAAAATCAAAATTTAGTTCTTGTATGGAAAACTTTTTAATATGATGCAATATCTTCTGGAAATTTAGCTCTAAGCATTTTCCAAATCCTTGCTACAAGATTTTAGAGAATTTTCTAGATCGGACCTCTATATAATATAGCTGCCATACAAAATGAACGATTACAATCAAATAATTTATTTGTGAAAGGTATTATAGCTTCGGTTGAACCCAAGGAAACGTGTTTTCTTCATTTACTAGCCATTTTTCCCCATTTCGCTCTTATTTTTCGCTTGCGTTCTCTGACTGCCACATATGCACTTCCAATTATTCTCACACTGTATATTATATTGTATGATCTGCCACAGAAAACCCACGTGTAATGTCCAACGACTACTTTCAATCAGCCGCAGCGATGTGTCGAAGTGATATGCTTTCGCGGCACTTTATGCACAATAACAATGTGCAACGACGCTAAGTTCTGGGTGTGAGTCGCCACAGCTATCACATGTACACAGGCACAAATGAGCTTCGCTGTATCCATTGCTTATCATCGTGATAAAAATTGCGTTTAAGTAGACACAAACATTTTGACCTTAAACTATTAAAACAAATGACATCAAGTGCTGAGAATGCGAAAATGTATGAGTGTGCGGGTGAATGCATGTACCGATGCACATGTGTTTTGTAGCTATGCAAACGCATAAGTATGTCTGGCAAATGGAGGCTGGTTGACTGCACTGCCGGCTCATCATCATATCAGCGTGGCACACACGCACAACATAGCTCATGTACCGTTGCACATCTGGAAATGCTCTCAAATATGCCACTGACACAGTTCGAGGTGTTGGGGGCACGTCAAGCCACAGTGTATATTTCACTTTTTATTCGAATTTCGCAACTTAAAATATGCTTATTATGGGCTTGCTAGTATCAGGGTTGTTATTCTATTTTCATGCCTTTTCCTGTCTGCCCAAATGAAAACGAATTGCATATGTCAAGTGCATCATAATCCAACAAATGAGAATTGCAGAATTTCACAGCAAAACGAAAAAAGTCAACTGCAGGTTGAGTACATATTCACACATGCGTAGCGAAGAAAAGCGAACCCAATAGAACAAATTGCTTGTGAAGACCAAAGACTAGTTCATATTGTCCACTTTTGGTTAAACTATACCTTGTTCTTTGATTCGCAAGTGTCTCAGGGTAACTGATCGTATAAGACATTCTTCGCATCGTTAACATATATCTATATTATGTATATATAAACCTGACACAACTCAAATGTTATTAGCGCATTGCATAGGTCTCAGACTCATTTGATTATAACTATCATATACTATACAAGAAATCACTCACGCATGCTGTCTCATAGAGTGGTACTTGGCCAAAATCTAGTTTTGCAGTGTTTGGAACTAATTCGTTGCGTTATGTGACCAAAACAGCAGCAGCAAAAGGCGACACATGCTGGCAGCGATCCATATAATAGGTCAATTGAAGAGTCCCCGGCCTAGCATAGTAAAACATATTTTTTTGTGAAAATTATTTTTTTACTCAGCATACATAATTTCCTGATACACTGATTTACCGACCTTCCAACTCCGCTCCGAACATTACTTTATCGTTGTTTTTTGTCAAAAGTGAGCTAGCGAGACTACTTTGTACAGAACTTTATCATACCCAAATATTCGCGAATGATATGCTTTACATCTTTAGTTGATATCTTTGGAGTGCCTGCTATATCGAACAACTTCACATTACAGCCAAATTATTTTGTGGACTTTTTATATGTTTTCGTCGGTCACAATCTCTTTTAGGCGTCTACTACGTTTACGGTTTTCGGTGCTTCGGTGATGGCTTATTTTCCTGGGACAGTGTCCGGAAACTCGTCATTAAGTCAAGTTTTTGCTTCAACAATGTTTTTTTCCTTTCAAAAAGCAATATTTTTCAAACACAAAATTCCTTTTTATCCACACACAATAACAAAAGTTGCTTCATTAAAAATGATATAATTCTCAAACTAATGATCCGACAGATGTCAAATTTATACACAAGCTTTTTGAAGGTTAGGGCTAACCTGAATCATCATTCTTGTAGCGCCTTCTATGTGTATCAAGCCGGGAACTTTTCACTTAACTTGTTATTGAGGTACTCAGTTTTTACGAGGTGTGTTCAGAAAGTAGCGGAAATCCATATACATGAGCTTAGACGTACTTTTACTAGCTTAACAATTTTCGTTTACTAAAAGGAAAATATCAAAGAACTTGTTCGCAAATTCGTATACAAAAGCAATCCGTAAAGATACCCCAGCCTACATATTCGCCGGACATGAAAGAACTAAAAGCTATCTCAAAAATCAAGTTTGAGAAGTTTGTCAACGATTGGGACTATTCCATAGGCAACAGCATTAATGTAAACGAAAGATTTTATTTTCAAAAAGCCAAAAGTCTCGCTATATTTTGAACACACCTCTTAAGTTACGTCCGCAAGTGGCATAGACTAGTCTATGTAGTGCCGAAGCTGTTGTGGGTACTGATTTATTTTATTGGATTCTATTACACGCCCAAGACCACAAATAAATTTTTTACACCAGTGCATTTATTTAATTTTGAGCGCAATTTAGGTGTCAAGTTCAATGGTAATGCAATGTCAACGAAAAGCTAACTGCCAGCCGGCCGCAGTGAGCACATACCAACAAGGGAACTAAATGGATCCCACCTGTTCATTGTGCTACAAACGCAAATATAGATGTGAGTGTGTATGTATTTGGGCGAAAATTTCGTCAACCTTAGCATAAAATACACATAACTGCTATTTATATAAACACAACTGTTATTGTAATATTTATTGTGTATATAAAGGAATAGCTGGCTGAATTTCGTCTGACTCTGAACACGTGCATATTTATGAGTTCACATATAGGTGTATGTATGTGGGTATATAAATAGAATTCAGTATACTTCTCAGTGAAAATCTTTAAGCAAACGCTTGCAGTAACACAAATTTGTTAACTCTTTAATATTTACTTAAGAGGTTTGAATGCATTCAGATGACTTTTAAATTTTTCCTCGCCAGCCATAGCTATACGAATTTTTGTAGCAAAATGCAAAACATTTCTCAAAGCAAGTCAAATATTTATCAGTACATCAGCATAAATACGTACCATTTATATACACTGATCAGGTTGTAAAAAAAAATATATATATATAATGTACATATATATGTACATATATACCA
>NW_017537145.1:1143502-1144898 GCF_001853355.1 Bactrocera latifrons
ATATATATATATAAATAATCAGCGTGATAAGTTGTGTGGATTTTGCTTTGTCCATCTATCTCAATACACTTCCTTCCTTCCTCAAGAAGCTAATCAAAAATAGAAACCGCCAATATCAGAGCACTACAACATATAGCTGTCATACGAACTTAATGATCAAAAAAAGTTTTTATATGAAAAGTTTTTATATGGAAAACTTTTTTAATTAACAAGTTTTCTTACCGAATTTCGGCATACTTTATTATCCAAGCCAACGGTACAATCTCTGAAGAAATTGTTCAGATCGGAGCACGATAGCATATAGCTGCATATAGCTGCTTACCGTTCAAATCTATTATTTTTTAAGGTTGCTATGGCTACGTTTTTATAAATCAAAAAAAAAAAACTAAATTCCACAGTAGATAAATCAATATGTGTGGATCCGAATGGTGTCACGTCGTATGAGTAACATTTTATTGGCGAAGAGTAAAATATTGCATGGAGCAAAAATGCGTGTAAAATCGATGCGTTAAGCTATTTATAATTGCGGTTCTCTACTTAAAAGCAAAATTGCTGCAATCGAGTATATAAACATTAAGCAAATAGGATTCAATGCATGCAACATGCACTTCGCGGCCGTGCATAACGGTATACTTCCAGTGATGATGCAAACTGGCTAAATATAGGTTGTAGGTGTTGTACTCAGCGCTCACACTAAGCTAGTATGTAAAATGCTAAGCTAAAGTGCACTAAATTTATTTTATTCAACAATAAACGCAATCGCGTCTGCTGAGGGGGTGTAGTGAGAAATTTTACATTTGTGGCTGTGTGGAAACACACATTAATATATAGAGAAACGGTAGACGACTTATGCAGTGCAAATGCATTGCAGTAAAACAAATGTATATAAGAGTGCACTGCTGGTTATTTGTGTGTGTTTATGTATGTATGTACACCAATACACGTACACCTTTGCAATCTTTGATAAAATAGTGAGAACGATGTATTGGCTTATGGACTTTTGTATGTATGTACATAGTGTGTGCCCAAATATGCATCTTATTATGCAAATGTATATATGGATGTGTGTGTAAATATGTGTGAACCGATAGGAGTTCGAATATTTCAATTTGATTTGTAGTTCTTAAAATTTTCTTAGAAAATCATGCACACGCACATGTATATTTTTCATTTCTATACCCTTAACGGGATATATTAATATTAAAAAGTTTGTAATACCCAGAAGGAAACGGATCCTATGAAAAATAAATATTTATACATACGTACACTCGTGGCCACGCAAACCTTACCATATACATTGCGGGATTTTTTTCAATTTATATTATAATTTATTTATTTATCGTTTTTAATTTATGAATAAAACACAAATTAGCTTTTCTGTGCTTCTACAAAAGCG
>NW_017537145.1:1144971-1256661 GCF_001853355.1 Bactrocera latifrons
AAATAAAAATAAAATATTAATTTCAAATATAGTTAGTGTAAATGAAAATAAATTAAAAAAATAAAAAAATTCATTTTTTCATCGCATGTCAGTCTCTTACATTTCGATCTGTAGCTGAATGTGTTTTGTTTTTAATTTTCAATTTTTTTGATTAATAACGTGTTATTAACTTATTTCTAAATAAAAAGTTTCTATACCGCAAAAAGTACCGCTATGAAATGTAGTCAAATATGCACAATACTTGAAAATTTTGAGTGGTAAGGTTTGCGTGTCCACGAGTGTATATCAGCATGACGAACCGAGTCGATTTACTACTAGTCCCTCAATTTGTGAGATACAAATCTGAAAATTTTAAATACAACTATATGAACCACAGTTCCACATATGTATCACATGCAGTTATTGTTGTTTTTCTGCCTTGTAGTTGAGTGTGTAGACTTTACAAATAATTGATGCAGGCAAACTCCAAAAACAGCAATCGCAATTTACTGGAATGCAAGTGCCGAGCAAGTGCTATGTATGTATTTATTTGCATATTTCTATTTAAGTGTGAATAGTGTGAAATACATTCCCGTTGTGCAATGTGTGCTAGCGCAGCTTCCATACTGTTGGCTGTTGCATTACCGTTGTTTACATTTAGCGCATTTTCAGGTGAACAGCACTGTTTCTCCTCAGCTTTTTATGCTTTCCAAATTCTTGTTTTTTCTCTTTTTCCTCAGATTTACGCATACATACGGCTAAGAATAACACATACATTCGTACATATATATATAAAAGTATATCAATCTGAAAGTAGATGGCTCACACGTACAATGTAAGAAGCCACCCACCCGGTTGCTTTGGAGCAGCGTCCGCAAAAAAATTGGTTTACCACAAATTTCTTTGTTTGCGGCCGTTCAGAAAATAAATTTGTAGTTTGCTTGTGTTTACAAAAGTCTCTTAGTAAGTGTGTTTGTAGGAAAACGTTTTGTTTATGCTAACCTCCTTTTTGGTGCACGCTTTGATTATTTGTTGCTTTCATATTTTCGTTTCGTTTCGTTCTGTTGATGTTCTTCAATTTGTTTTAAATATGCGCAGGTGAGTGTTGGTGTATTTTTTGGAGCAAACCATTCGATGTAGCACATACATATCAAAGATTGTGACAGATGGTGCGAAAATCATATGGACATAAATCTGATTCATCGGCTAATAAATGAACTGGATGAATCATTTTGTGAACTGCGCTAGTGTTTTAGCAAACTTTTTGTTAAAATTAATCAAATTGTTGGTGCAAATTTCGAGATAGTAATTTTACAGCCCTACTAAATGAAGCGATTGGTGTACAATTTCCGGCCGGTGTATTTTAAAGGACGCAGACAACAACTTTGAACTGACACTGTTAAAGAAATTGAGAGCTTTGAAAAGAAATTAAAAATACAAATAAAATTTGTAATCGCTCCTTCAAAGTTTGTTTGATACAATACGCAATAGAAGAACACCTCAGGTCTTTTAACAATGGCAATACAGGGCATACCAATTTAAGGAAATTGTAAAACTAGATTCGACGAAATGCAGAGAATTAGCTGGACGCTGGATCTTTTTGCGTCTCTCCATTTTTCAGCAGGCTGAGATGTCTTCCTGGGCTCCCAAAGCTCAAACTTAAGAGGCATTTGCCAGTTGGTGTGGAAGCAAGTCAAATTTCTTACCAAATCCACCGAGTTGCTGGAGAAGGTTTCAATTAAATACAATTTCAATTAATTTTTTGAGAAATTATTAGATTCATGCGTCTCTTGATCCTATTCAGAGCTTCCGGCGCTCGGTAAGATAACTTTCGCTCTCTAGTAATAGACCAGCAGCTGCTAAATATGTTAAACAACACTCTGGCTTTCAACTCTTTAGCCATTCCGAAAAGAATTCAAAGACAATAACTCAGCTAATACAACTAATCTCACATCGCATTGCATCAAGACTTACGGTGATTCAGTTTTATCAAAAACACAAGCCTACGAGTGGTACAATGCCTTCAAAAATGGTCGAGAGATCGTTGAAGACATGCCTCGTTCTGAATGACCTTCGAACTCTTCAACCCGTAAATATTTTGAAAACGTGAAGGTGGCTATGGTGCTTGAGAACCGTCAGGCAAATATTAGAGAGATGGCAAGAGAGCTCGATATCTCTCCAGAGTCCGTTCGTATCATGTTGGCTGATGTTTTGTGTATGAAACGCGTTCTTGCGCGACTCGTTCCGATAAAGCTGATTATTAAAGTACCGTACAGAGGTACCTTTGGATATGCTTGATCATGCGAATTAAGAGTTTGACATGCAGACAAGTCAACAATCATCAAAATGGAACCCGATGATCAGTCAATCAAAGAGAGAATCCATTGAAGAGCTAAAGACCAACCCAAAAAGTGCTTAGACCACTGGAATAATCATTTGCATAAGTGTTTTGCAACTGGTGGGGATTACTTTGAAGGCGACAAAGTAAATATGGATGAAATATTTTGCGTTTTGCTAGTTCCGGGTACCTATTTGTCACATTATACACTGAGTTTTGAGACACAAAAGAAATGAAATAGCTAATGAGACTGCCAAAACACTTGGCTACCGAACCGGTATAGTAAATAGGAGTCGCTGAAAATGATACACAATGGAATTTCCAGAAGGGCTGACAGACTTATCAGGGTGAAATGGAATGCTTTAAGGACACGCAGTATCGCCAAGGTCATGTGCAAGGAAATGAAAGGAAAACACGAATGCTTTTCAACCACAAGGTCTCGAAAAGACTGCAGGACGGTTGTTGGCATCTGTTACAGTCTCAACTTACGGCTTAGATATCCAGGAGCATTGCAGTTCAAGGGACTAGATGAATTATCGGAATCAGATATTAATCCTTTCTACACTTCGCAAAAAACATTTAGGTGCTTTAGCTTATATTAAAATAAGCCTCCAGCTGGCATTACAAAGGGTAGGGCGTAACAGCCAGGCAGGAAAACCTAAACTAATCCAACAGGTTTTGGCGTATTTACAGCAACACCACTCTCGATATTGCGAATTTTGTCTTTGCTTAAAAAAATTCAACATAGGTATTTCTGATTTGTAGTTTCCATGTGTTTCCGGTGTTTAATTATGTACAAAAAAAAAAAAAAAAAAAAAAAAAAAAAAAAAAAAAAAAAAAAAAAAAAAAAAAAAAAAAAAAAAAAAAAAAAAAAAAAAAAAAAAAATTATGTACAAAATAATTTTTGTACTCGAAGTGCTGATATTTTTGAGCGAAATCGCACCAGAACTTGCTAGGCATTTAACACGCATGAAAGGAGAGTGGAACGGTTGCCTACGCCTCCAGACAGTTTCCAGTTAATAAAAAATGCAAAGATAACAAAAACAACAAGTACATGTCACGCATACAATTATACATATATATATATATATATATGTATGTGTATGTTTGAAACACTTGCTTTCCGTTGCTTTTATGAACATTGAGTTGGCACATTTATGACGCTATGTTTATTGTTTTGCTTTTTTTATTGTATTTTGTATGCAGCACCAGCAACATACCCGACACAGATGTGCCAATTGGTTTCATTTAAAGTTGGCGTGCGTTTAGTTCAGCCCTTTTTCATTTGTTTCAATTTCTACATATATTGGTTTTATTTTTCTTTCTTGTCATTGCTTTTGGTTTTATATAAATTCTGATATTCTGCATTTTATTTATGTGATTTTTATTTTCAAATTATTTTCATTACTCGCTGGAAGGCTGTGCGCGCTACGCGCTTCAATAGTGCCACACTTCAATTCAACAGCAAATAATAAAGTAAATTAGTTTTTGACATTTTTTATTATTTTGCCTGCAACAATTTAAATGAATTCTAATGAAATTCGCAAAATTATTAGATTTTATTGATAGACCGTAGACGCGTTTAAACTGGAATTTATTTTAATTAGTGGCTGGTTTCATAGCGCCTCCGTCGAATGTATGCCCAGTTGTTAAATTATTATTTATCGATAGGTAATTTGAGTTCGTATTCAAATTCCTAAATAACTACGTATTTTTTGTTTGCCAATTACTTGCGTATGAGCTTCTCGCTTCCTCAGAAGACAAAAAACATGTATGTGTTTTGTATTATAAATGATGGTAATGTAAAATAAAAATAAAATAAATATCAAATAATAATTAAGTAAGTGAGTTGTAAATAAAGCGCAAAATGTTCAATTAATCATTAACATTTACTTTTTTGCCTTTAGAGTAATCCCCATCAGATGTAATATGATTTTTCCCGTCCTCGAGACACTGTTCATAAGCACTTTTTTGGATGACCTTCAGCTTTTTCAACGAATTTCGTTTAACTCCTTGATTGACTAAAAACGAGTTCCATAAAACGGCAATTTCAGTTTGGGGAACAAGAGAAAATCACACGGAGCCAAATTTGGTGAATACGATGGTTGATCGATGGTATCCATTGAGTTTTTAGCTTTAAATTCGGTCACAATAATGCCTCGATGCAAAAGAAATTCAACTTTATCGAGACAAGTCGAGCAAGAACGCATTTCATACCCAAAATATCCACCAAAATCATTCGAACGGGTTCGCGAGTTTGATCGAGCTCTCTTGCCATTTCTCTAACACTTATCTGACGATTTTCCAGCACCATATCCTTCACTTTTTTAATATTTGCAACAGTTAAAGAGTACGTCCAGGTCGTTCAGAACGAGGCGCATGTTGTCAACGAGTGCTCGACCGTCTTTGAAAGCCTTTTACCACTCGTATGCTTGTGTTTTTGATAAAACTGAAACACCCTTTTTCAATAATTGCAACCATTCTGCACACGAAATTTTGTTAGAAATACAAAAATTTAGACAAATTCATTAAACAGCTTTTATGTTCTCAGTGGACTTACACATGAGTGGTGGAAAATTTTCCATCGTAAAACTAGTACCTACGAGTGTAGTGTTGAGTTTTTCCTTTGCACTTTAAAAGCGAGGGCAATAATAGAATACATGCTCACAGTCTTTAAAGCACCATGCACACGTCGGATAATTCGGACTAATGTCGTGCTGGAATCTGTGGAGGTAGCTTCTAAAGTACTCATCTCCACTTAATAGTTGGGTTTGTTGGTAATCCGGGTCCCCATATTGTCTGTCCATCCACGAATGGATGTTCGGTATCAGTCTGTGGGTTCAGCGTTCTTTGAGTTGCCACCTGCCATATTGTTAAGCTTTTGACTCTCTCTTCCCTTTTGGCTTGTATGGACGGCTTTAATAATTTGTATAACCGCTCGTATTCGTCCCCTTGGATGTCAATGGGTATCATACTGACTATTACTTCAACAGCATCACTTGATATTGTTCGAAAAGTAACTCTTAGTTACGACAGCCTGTGCACTGTGCTTATTTGTCTGGCATATGCTTTACTGCCTACGGTCTGCATCTATATTGCAGCCGCAAATAGTACAATCGTCGTCATTACCTTTGCGAGTAAAAATCGCCGCCTTTATTTTCCATCATTCTTGATAAGGCGTTTAGCATTTTTTTCGAAGTGTATTACGGGTGATCTTAAAATTTGAAACTTGAGTCTGCTATTACTCCTAGATACTTTAGTTGTAGCTGTGAATGAATCTCACACTCCCCTATGATGAGAAATATACTTTCCTCCACTTTTCCAGTACTTATGAGCAAAATTTCCGTCCGTTACTCAACCAGTTCTAAATTCATTGAGAAGAACCATTAGCCAAAACGGTTTATGCACTCATTGTATTTTGGTAAAAAGTAGCGTTTCAAGTAATTGATATTCTCTTTAAACGATGAACATTAAATAAATACCAAACTAGTCCATTTATAACTAGTATGTGCCTACAGGGCGATACACTCTAACGCATATTGTACAAGCATATACATATACCATACACATTGTACATACAAGTACATACTTAGACCGAGCAAGCGATCGGCACAACCATAGCCGATGTAGTAAAGTTAAATCGTCCAATAATTGCTAGTGCCGTTGTAATCAGCGAAATTATCTCATTGCAGCGGAAATTGTGCAATTAAAGTGCAACTTTTAGATTCCTTTTGCTGCAAACGATATATTACGGTATATGTATGGTGGCGTTTCACATTATAACATTTGAATTTAACAAATTGTACTGAAATATCATTATTATTTGTTATTGGTAATAAATTTATATAGTAATACTAGTAAATCCGACTACGTAGCGGTGACTATAGAAAATTATTATTTATGAATATCTAAGTGATATTCTAATACAAAATGCTCGACTTTACAAAGGGGTCCTTTTCCATAAAAACATTCTTTTAAACGTTACACGCAGTTAAAGTGATATTTCAAATGACCTGATTTCTCCATTTTTCGTTGCTCATACGACATGGTCTACTCTATATTTGGTGCATAATTTTAATTTTGTATAACTTTCGAATGAATGTTTCTATGTCAAAAACTATTAGATCTTTTTTGTAAAGCGGAAAATTTTGTATTATAATATCTTTTGGGGGTAACAAATTTAATGCAAAAGATAAAAAAATCCCATGAGAATTACGAGGGAAAAGTAAAGTGATTTGAGAAGTAATGTGTTTTAAGGCCGTTCGACGAATGAATTACTCTAGATATATGTAGATTGTAATTCAGAATGTAATTCCTTTCAAATATTTTATGATATTCAGTTACCACGATATATGCTATATCTTTTGCTATATAGTATTTATTCAAACCGAAAATAATTTCTCTCATTTTTAGGAATCCGGAAAAAATTGCAATAATACGGTATGCGATTGTAAGGGTTTGAAGGGACGTCCAGGTGCTATCGGTTTGAAGGGCTATCCTGGTATTGAAGGTCCACCCGGAGATGTTGGTCCAATTGGACCGTTTGGTCGACGTGGTGAATATGGCGATCCAGGCGAATATGGCGAACAAGGCGAAAAGGGCCACCGAGTAAGTTGTCCATTTAAATGTATTTATAATACTCATTACCAACAACGTTTTATTTTAGGGTGACATGGGTGAATTGGGTTTACCTGGTCGACATGGTATAACGGTAAGTACTACCTGCACTAACAACCATTCCTAAAATGGAGTATAAAGTGTAAGCGATGTACACAGTTCTAGAATGCAACTTTAAAACTATCATACATATTATTTTGAATATATTTTGAGTAAAATTTTACATTTTCATATAGGGTCCTGCTGGAGAAGACGGTCCTAAGGGCATCTCTGGAATCGATGGTTGTGATGGTAAACCTGGTCAGCAAGGTTTACCAGGTTCACCGGGTCTAAATGGTCAGCGTGGTCCAATAGGTAAACCTGGACCACCAGGACCTACCGGTGATGCTGGTGAAGGCGGTATCAATTCGAAAGGTACCAAAGGTAATCGAGGTGTCCAAGGTCCTGATGGTGTTGACGGTCAACCTGGATATATCGGCATGAAAGGTTATAAAGGCGATATTGGCTATCCTGGCATAGAGGGTTCAAAAGGTGAACAGGGCTTTAAAGGTTATAAGGGTGATATGGCAGAACCCGCAAATTTACTGCTTTTCGGCGAAGGTCAGCTTGGCGAAAAAGGTGAACCCGGAGATGGTGAAGAATCACCACTAATTATTGGTGTAGCAATAAAAGGTTATAAGGGTGACCAAGGCTTGTTTGGAATGACGGGGATTACTGGTGCGACGGGTGAAACTGGCGAATTGGGTAATGATGGTTTACCTGGCCAAATTGGTGAAACAGGCGAACCGGGTGAACGTGGAAAACCTGGTAAAGCTGGTGAACCTGGTATTCCTGGTGAGAAAGGTGCTAAGGGTGCCCCAGGCTATAACGGTCTCGATGGTGACGATGGTTTGAAAGGAGAAGTTGGTGATGACGGTTTCGATGGCTTTCCCGGTGAACAAGGTCCAACTGGTCCACCTGGTATTTATGATCCCAATTTGGATAAATCTTTTCCTGGACCACAAGGCCCTCAAGGTGATATCGGCCCACTGGGTAATCCAGGCCTTCCAGGCATTCCCGGAAAGCAGGGCCGTCGCGGTCCATTTGGTCCTGCCGGCCCTCCCGGCGATAGAGGTTTAGATGGTTCACCCGGTCGTCGTGGAGTAAGTGTTATAGGAGATGATGGTGATTACGGTTATATGGGAGCCCCTGGACCTATGGGGCCTCCTGGTAATCCTGGCCTTACAGGACGCCCTGGTCAAGTAGGTCAACCCGGGTTAAACTTGATGGGTCCTAAAGGTTTCACTGGAAGGTTAGGTCTACCCGCTCCAAATGGTTTCCGCGGAGATCGTGGTGAAGTTGGATTACCTGGCGATAAAGGTGAGCCAGGAGATGGTGTCAATATTGTTGGTCCTCCTGGCTTTGAAGGTCCACCTGGTATACGTGGCCCCCCGGGTGTCGATGGTTATCCTGGGTGGCCAGGTGAGTTTGGTGCTAAAGGTATTCGTGGTGACGATTGCGGTATATGTCCAGCTGGCCCCAAAGGCACGAAAGGTATCCCAGGTGATACGGGATACCCAGGTGTACATGGTGCACGTGGTCCTGTAGGCTTAACAGGTGAGCGTGGTCCGAAAGGTTGGCCTGGTAGTCCCGGACCACAAGGTCGAATAGGAATTCCCGGCCTTCCTGGAGCCAGTGGTGGTATGGGACGTCCTGGAAATCCTGGCCGCCCTGGTTCTCAGTATCCAATTAATAATATCGAGAAACCAGAGAGAGGAGATCTTGGAGAAGCCGGCGAACGTGGTGAACAAGGTGAAACCGGTGATATCGGTTTCAATGGTAGACCTGGTATACGAGGAGCCAAAGGCGAAACTGGACTACGAGGAGATTACGGTGATATGGGACGTCCAGGCAAAGACGGTTATCCAGGAAGACCGGGTCGTGATGGTAAACGTGGTCTTGACGCTTCAATGCCCAAATTTTATTTGATCGGTGAATCCGGACGGGATGGTCGCATGTAAGCTATCTTAATAATTGGCATTCTTTAATAATACAATTCTAAGTCATGCTTTCTATTTTTTAGAGGTGAACGTGGCGAACCAGGCAGTGAGGGACCAAAAGGTGACAAAGGTGAACCAAATCCCGGCCAAATATACGATAACAAAGGAGAAGTTGGTGATGTTGGTTTAATTGGTTTGGTTGGTGATAAGGGATTTAAGGGCTTAAAAGGCCAAAAAGGAATATATGGATTAACTGGAGATATTGGCTTGACTGGCCTTACAATTCAAGGTGAAGTAGGTGCAAAAGGATGGCCTGGATCTATTGGAGATTACGGATTACATGGAGTTTCTGGAAATCCTGGTCTGAATGGTTTACCTGGTCTAGATGGCTTAGTTGGCCTTAAAGGCTACCGTGGTGATCCCGGAAGAAGTGTATTACCTGGAGAAATTGGACCCGATGGAAATCCTGGCATTAAAGGAGAACAAGGAGACATTGGGTGGCCTGGTAGTCCTGGGCCCGCTGGTGCACCTGGCATTAAGGGTGTAAAAGGTGCGAAAGGAGATTTCGGCGAATGGGGCATACAAGGTTTGCCTGGTAATAAAGGTCCTCGAGGTGACTACTTGGTTGGTTATCCTGGTCGCGAAGGAGCTCCAGGTAGAGATGGAAGAACTGCTCCTCATGGAAGGAAGGGTGAAAAGGGTGTGACGGGTTCACTGGGATCTATAGGAGTACAAGGTGCTAAAGGTAGCATTGGATACCCAGGACTACGAGGTCGCTTTGGTGACCAAGGAAGACCTGGAGAACCTGGACAAACCGGCAGCCCAGGTTGGGCTGGAATACCTGGTGAACAAGGAGACCGTGGCGATATTGGCTTCGACGGTAGAAACGGTGATAGAGGACCACATGGTGCATTTGGAAACATTGGGCCGAAAGGTAATTACAATTTTTTGACAAGTAGCAATATGAAACGTCATCTTATTTATTTCTAGGTCAATCTGGTGATGTTGGCCCAATCGGACGTCCTGGAGCTCCTGGAATTCCTGGTCAAAGAGGTGCCGTAGGAGATCGAGGTATACCCGGACGTATTGGCCCTAAGGGTAATGCAGCATACAGTGGCATTAAAGGTGAAATGGGCGATTCAGGTATAAGAGGACTACCTGGAAATGATGGGGTTCCCGGTGCTCCGGGAGCACGAGGTCCTGTTGGCGACTCCCCAAATGCATTAGATGGTTTACCAGGATTAAAAGGAGATGCTGGCATTCCTGGACGTTATGGTTTGAATGGCTTAAAAGGACAAAAAGGTGGGCAAGGAGACTTCGGTTTAATGGGACGTGTTGGAGAGCAGGGTGATAGAGGAGATATTGGATTAGCCGGATATCGTGGTCTCAATGGCTTACCTGGAAGAAAAGGTGTAATTGGAGAAGTAGGAATGACTGGTTTCGTAGGCGCAAAAGGTGAATCTGGTGATGCAGGTTACTTCGGCTTACCTGGTTTGGTTGGCGATAGGGGTGATGTCGGTGAAGCCGGAGCTATAGGAATTCAAGGTGAGCGAGGAGATGAAGGCTTCCCGGGACGACCTGGTGTATTGCTACGTGGATTCGCAGAAAGAGGTGATAAGGGTCAACAAGGTTTCCAAGGCGCGCCAGGACCTATTGGTGCAATTGGTCCCGACGGGGCCCCTGGTTATCCAGGCCTGAAAGGAGAACGTGGTGACATTGGCATAAGTGGAGCTGCTGGCTTGGATGGATATGCTGGGGTCAAAGGACAAATGGGAGACAAAGGTTATCCCGGAATAACTGGTCCAATCGCTTCATTTATCGAAAATGGTGACATAGGTGAGCCCGGCTATGATGGCTTCCCTGGACGCCCAGGACGTTTGGGTCCTAAGGGTGCACCTGGCGAACAAGGCGAATATGGTGAAAATGGATTAATTGGTTTGCCAGGCATTTCTATAGTTGGACCGAAAGGTCAAACTGGAGATGCTGGTTATACCGGCCCACCAGGTCGTAATGGTTTGAATGGTAGGACTGGCCTTAAAGGTGAACGGGGTAATGACGGCAATCAAGGTGAACGTGGCGAAATGGGCTTTGCTATTCGTGGCAGAAATGGTGACGTGGGTGATATTGGTCTATTAGGAGCAAGCGGTAACGATGGACTTAAAGGTGAGCAAGGTGATCAAGGATATCAAGGACGTCCCGGACCATTTGGCTTGCAAGGACCTCGCGGACCACAAGGTGATGCCGGTTGGAGTGGTGTTGATGGCTTGAATGGTCTTGAGGGTATCAAAGGTGAACCAGGAATTACATATGATTTTAGCTTCGCGCGTCCTGGTGATCGCGGCGAACGAGGTCTTGATGGTTTCAAAGGTCAAATGGGTGACATTGGTGAAATTGGTGAAGCTGGAAGCATAGGTCGTCGCGGCCTTAAGGGTTATCAAGGCGATCAAGGATTCATGGGTTCTATAGGTCTTGATGGTCCAAAAGGTGAGCAAGGAATGATCGGTTTAGAAGGTCCTCCTGGCCTTACCGGACTACCTGGCCCTCAAGGACCAGTAGGCGCACCTGCCCCCCCACCACCATTACCAAAGAGTCGCGGCTTTGTATTTACTCGTCACTCACAATCAGTATCCATACCAGAATGCCCGATCAATACACATTTGTTATGGGAAGGTTACTCTCTTGCTGGAAATATTGGCAGCAGTATGGCCATTGGACAAGATCTAGGGCTATCAGGTTCCTGTATGATGCGTTTCACAACAATGCCCTATATGTTCTGTGATGTAAATAACGTATGCAATTATGCACAAAACAATGACGACAGCTTGTGGCTTTCCACTGCTGAACCAATGCCAATGAACATGGCACCGATACAATCTTTCGATCTGATGAAATTCATATCACGGTTGGTACAATATTGGGTATATTTTTTCTGTTGCATTTTTAATTTATTAAATTCTTTTTAATAGTTGTGTAGTCTGCGAAACGACAACGCGAATCATTGCACTACACAGTCAGAGCATGAGCATACCAGACTGCCCGAATGGCTGGGAAGAAATGTGGACCGGTTACAGTTATTTGATGGTAGGGAAATGCAAATCAAGAAATCATATATGATTTTTCCCCTATTATTCATATTCTATTCCCATAAATAGACTACAACTGATAACACTGGTGGTATTGGTCAAAGTTTGGTATCGCCCGGTTCTTGTCTAGAAAACTTCCGCACCAATCCGGTTATTGAATGTCATGGACACGGTCGCTGCAACTATTATGATCCCCTCGCTTCTTTCTGGTTGGCGGTAATTGAAGAGCACGAACAGTGGTTACAACCAAGGCAACAGACTTTAAAAGCAGACCAAACAAGCAAAGTAAGCCGGTAAGTATCAGTTATTGCAATGATATGCAAAAGATGTGAATATGCGAATGACTTTATAATTTTATAGTTGTACTGTTTGCCGTCGCAAGAATGAGTCTTATCTTCGCCGTAGTTCATCCGTGAGCGCTACCGCAACTGAGTTCCGTCGTGGTCCTGAGTCACGCATTGTAGAACCATCACCAATTCGTTACAGGCCATCGCCTTACCGACCGGTGAACCGACGTCCGGTACCAGGCGGTCGCCCCAGCTATTATGTGGGCTCGACAATAGATCGTAATCGCGCAAGTCGCATACGACGTCCCCGAGAAGACACGTACGCGCCGTAAATCCATAACTAACCGTGCTGCCATTCTCTTACAAAGAAAAATAGTTAGAAGCTTACTTTTTAATTAAAACAAAGTTTTTCATAAAATTAATTACTGCACAAAATAACAAGAATCAGAACTTGATCATATAAATAATGAAAATATGTATGTATGTAACATTTACGAATAAATCTTAGGTTATGTGAGAAATGCCTTTCAGTGCCATTGCGACAAAATAGGAAACTTTTGTGAAATCTTTCTACGTCCTTCTCTTAATTTTGTATGTGCACTATTATTCATACACATGGACATACTGAAACAAGTTTCTGACGAACTTATCCGGCGCATATGTTTGTAGGTATGCGTTTATGACAGTAGTGTCAGATTAGAAAAGTCGTGTTGAAGTGATTGCAGCACTTTAAGAAATTATTATGAAAAAAACCATAAGGAACGAAAAAAAAATTAGATTTCGCACACCAAATACTGCCGAGCTTGCGTTAATACTTTTTATAGAAAATATATTAAAATTGTTAATTATAGTTTTTTGCAAATAAAACCAAATACAAGCCAAAATTATGTAACTTAACTATTTTACTATATAAAACCATTAATGTAAATAATTGTAAAGATAAAAAAATACAAAAAAAAAACAATATATTTTGTGAGCCGACGTGTTTAATGACTTTTGTCTCTCTAATCGCTTAAAAACTCATCCCAAACTGGCAAAATTATTACTTTTTCTGAGTGATCACTATACGGACTTTAGTTCATTTAGCCATGTCTGCCTCTCTGTTTAAACGCGAACTAGGATGTTCGACAAACAAATAATTGCACCAATATTGGGACACTGTTGCTTTTCTGCAGATACTCAGCTGATACCTACTTGCTATACTGCCGCAGTGATTGAGAATCGAACATCTTCCTAGTCCTTCATCGATCTGAAATTATGCATGCGACCATTTCTCCCCAAAAAAGCTACTCATTTGTCAGAAAAGATATCTTCTCAAAATTTGGCATGTGCTATTATCTAAGGCAACCATACAATCTCTAAACAAATTGTTGCTGCCATGTAAACTGATGTATCAAAATCTAGTTCTTGCATAGAAACTCTTGTATCTGCAAAGGATATTATAGCGTTTGTGCAACCAAAGTTAGAGTTTTTCTTGTTCAAGTTATGTACCACCAAGGATTCCGAAATTAAGTCGAAGTTAAGCGCACACGGATTCCATCACTCTTTCAATTACTTGTTTACGCTTTTAGTATTAAAGTAATATTTGACAAATAAGTTGTTTTTTTTTATTATAGTTTATTTAAATAGGTATTTTCGAATTTGGTTGACACTTCACAACGGCCAAAATCTGGATATAACTACAAAATGACAAGTACGTAGTTGAACTTAAAAGCAAACATAGGGCCATCTAAACTTAAATTAAAAGAACTTATCTTGGGTATGACTTCAATATTAATATTTGCTTACGGTATTTAACAATCCCCCACCAGTCAATACTAATTTATCAACAAGTCTATTTTATAAATTCTGCAAAACTAACTAAAACTCTGAGCGCTCCCCACAGTCGAATCTAAATTTCGAAACATACTTAAAATACTCCATGTTCGGTTTCGTAGTTACGCTCATAGTTGCGTAGGCATGGTCTAATTATTATTTAACAAAGTCTGGATTCTCTTGAATTGTTTCTGTGAATTGTAGTTGATTGTCTATAATCTGAAAGAGTTCTTGTGGTGCAGGTATACGTCCTGTCTGCAATTTAGACCATACCGGCACATCATTGAGGGAGATTTCAAACGCTCCAGAAGCCACAAGCTGTAAAAAAAGTCAAAAGAAACAATGAAAAAATCAAAAATACGAGTATACCTTTTTAATTTATGCTTACCTGTCCCTCAAGCATATTCCCTACGAAAAATACCATCATGCAGGCGTACAATTTATTATCAAGCAAATGCTGCCACCAACTCGGAATTCGTTGTCCAAATACACCGAAAACATCAAACGAGGAAACAATCACTACGATAAAGAGTATTTTTGCAGCAAATACGATTCGCGATAGGTACATGTTGAAGCCGGGTGGATCATAATTGCCCCCGTTTACCGTAATCTGTGGATACCTTTCCGACAAAATATTAACATAATCCTCAAAAGCCTTGCGGTAACCACACGAGTAACTAAAATATACAATATAATAATATATCTTATCAAGAACAAAGGTCTCTTAAGGTTAATTTATTATTACCAGTATAAAAATGTCATTGTGGGCCCTCCAACATTTTGACCAAATTTTGTAGCGGGTATTTCTTTTTCTGCTGCATCTACGCCAAAGTTTACATTCCCCACAAGGAATAAACAAACAACGATGAAAACTCCTAAGGTTATATTTTTTCCAMTGACCATTGCCATCTTATTATGAAATTAACAATTATTTCACTTCCAATTAATTTCGCACCTTCGTCACTTTTGGTGTAATTGGGGATGTTAAAATACCTCATGTCGATATATCAGCAAAGAGAATTACTTTGTAATCGATTGAAAATTTATCGACAAATTAATTGACATATATTCGACTTTCATACCCTACATAAATTTAAATATTTTTAAAATCCCTTCGTTTACTGCACCAACTGTTCTGTAGTGTGCCTAAAATGGTATTGACGTCAGTACCTAAGGATTTTACTGTCAAATCCCAAAGAAATTGTGGAACGAAGTGGTCGTTTATCCATTTTTATATTTTTGCCGCAAAGCTCAAAATGATATTAGGTTTAACATAAAAGAAAATTCGGATATATAAATATTCGAGAAAATTCATCAACACCTTAACTCCCAATGTAAATATGAAAAAGCAAATACATATTTAATAAGTGTTAACAACATAATCGCTAAATAACAAAATATGATTCAAACGACTAATTAGTTAACAATGACGATTCATTTATTAGAGATAAATCAATTTTGCCAATTCCCATATTGTAAACCAATTCAGGCTATCACTGTGACGTGTTCTTTCCATGTAAATTAACAGATACATAAAGCCTATAACATATAAAGTTGGTACGGATTTTACTCCTGTTTCCTTTCGACTGCTGCCAGTTTATGCTTCTAGACTGTTCCTTTGGTACATATAATTCTATATATAATCACCTAACAATCCATTAAAAGTATACTCCTTAATTATACCAATAATATTTGTATGAAAAAAAGCATTTATTTATTTTTGAGTCGGTATAGCTACTGATAATATCTAACGCCAACCACTCAAATTCATATACTGTAAACATTGATTTTAATTTAGCACCCACAAAAGCGCAAGTATACATCTCTTTATTTCAATTTAAGAAATTACATTTTTGCTCAATTACTTAATTAAAAACTAACCGATTATATTATTTTATAAAGTAAGAAAACTCAGAAATCCACACACGCCATGTAAAAAATAGATCTAAAACTGATTTGCATAGACTGTTAATATGAGGAATATTATTTAAAATTATGAAAAAAGCATAAGAGCTACATCATCTCTTGTATATTTAATTATATATATATATATGTGTGTATTAAGTTTTAATATTGAGGAGGACGTGGAAATGTGTCGTTTTTTTTTATTGGTGCAACTCTTTAAACGCTTTCAATTCTACGTACGTTAACTTCTGTCAATTAGATTTTAGTTTTTATTTCGCTTGTTCGTAATTCTGTTGGGGAATTTATTGTTTAATGAATTTGAACGATTCCTGCTTCAATCAGCTTCATTATTTTATCAGCTATCGCCGGGTTTTGGAGATGTCTAAAAGTGCGAAACGAATATGTTATAAACGGAATGAAGGACTTTTAAACTAATTTTTATAACTTACTCTTTAGCCGCTTTTGGGTCGGTTTGCATTTGATCCAGAATTACGCGCATAGCTGGATCCTTTAGAATTTGTTGTACCTCTGGGTCTCCTAAAGCGTTCTTCATCACATCCTCAGGACTACGTTGATATGAAATCGAACACTGGCGGTAACCTTCGAGCGCTTCGGCGTTTTGTGGATCGATTTCTAAGGCTTTGAGGTAAGCTGACGAAGCTTTTGAAGATTTTTGCATACCCTATGGGTAAAAATGTAATTATAAAAATTATTATAACTGTAACCATTTTTTTTTACATTGAGTGACAACAAACCTGTAAAATTTTGCCCTTTCGAATGTACCCTTTGATAAACTTGTCATCCAATTTTATACAAGTTTCACAATCCTTCAGGCCCAGATCAAAAGCAGCCAACTTGGTATAACAAGCGGCCCGATTGCTGTACAATTTCGGATCATCGGGATTACGTTTGATAGCTTCTGAGTAATGTTTTACAGCATTACTATAGTCGCCCTTCTTGAAGAATTCATTGCCCTTTTCTTTTTCAACCTCAGCTAATTCAGGGTTAATATAAGCGCGCCTTTCTTCCTCCTTAATTTTAGCTTCAACTTCACTGAGCGAAGTCTTAATCTCAGGCGTACGATGTTCAGACATGGCCTTTTCGAAATACACTTTCGCCTGCTTATAATCCTGCATTTTACGGTATGAATTGCCGATACGTGCCAGCGCTTTAGCAATTAATTTGAAATCCGCACGGTTTTCTCGACCAATGTCAATGCCCTTTTCGCATTCTTTAATGCACTCGTTATATTGTTTACGTTCAAAATAAACGGCTGCTATGTTATTGTAAAAAGTTATATCTGTAGGATCGTGCTCCAAAGCTGCTTGGTAATGTTTCAGTGCTGTTTCAAAATCTTTCTTTTTGTAAGCAGCATTACCAGCCTCCTTTTCTTTCTTTGCAAAATACTTTTTGCGTTCATCTTCGTTCATGTCATCTACATTCGGCTCTGCAGGTTTGGGGGGTTCAGCTGGCTTAGGTTCAGGAGCTTTGGGCGGCGGTGTCTGTGGGTCCACATCCATGGGTGTTGGAAAACGCCCCGACATCGCCTGTAGTACAGTGGCAGTGACTTCTTGAATACCTTGTTGCAATACCGCATTTTGAGGATCGTGTTTTAAACCTGCGGTAGATATTAATCGATAACTTTAATTTTTTCTACCATACTACCAGTGTAAACAAGAGCCGGTTAAATATAACCACATACCTATACTACATTATGACTCAGTCTGCCACTTACCTTCCTCATATGCTTCCATAGCAGCCCGATAGTTTTTCAGGCCTGCGGCTGCTGCACCTTTACGTGAGTAGCCCTTTGGCCATGTTGGGTTCAAGGATATTGTTTTCTCAGCATCCTCTAAAGCTTTATCATATTTACAGGCCTTCGCATATGCAGCAGATCTGTTGCTGTACAACACATGATTTTTATTATCTAAATTAATGGCTTCAGTGTACGCTGCAATAGCTTCATCAAAATTATCTGCATTAAGTGCACGATTTCCTTTTTCCTTAAGTTCATTCACCTAAACAGAATTATAAGAAAAATTTAAGAGTATTCACACTATCATTTATAAATAAAATCACTTTAATCTCTGCAATGGTGATTAAATTACCTTTTCCATTTCAGATATTACTAATTTCTACTTAAAAATCCTTCGCAATTCAGTAACACCACAATATATCAATATATTCGTTTTATGCAATTTTAGTATTTCACTTGAAAAACGTGCTGCTTTTAATTTCGAAGCCTTTTGTATTCTGCGAATATGAACTTGGGAGTATTCTAGAAGTTAAAAGAAACACACCGAAATTATAAATGGCAGTAAAAATTATATGCCAGTGTTGCAACTGACTGACTACTTCAAATTGTCAATTAACATCCAGCTTTCGACTTACCCAATATGATACAATAATTATTAATATATTTTTTTAGTATGTTTTATTGCACCAAAAATATATTTTACAAAATGTAATTATACTGATTATGAAAGTAACAGGTGTTCAGGTATACATCTTTTCATATATTCCTAATATTTAAATCATATTAGATAATTTAAAAAATTAGTCATTAGTAATATATAATAAATATTTCTAATCCATTTATTAATATATATTCAAACATAATAATACGTACCATTATTAATAACAAGATTTTATTAATATTTCGTAAAATACTATTTAAAACTTAGCACGAGTTTGTTTTTTTGCAACACTGGTTTGGCGTCAGTATTACCAACCTTTGTAATTCAACTCCGAAAGATTCACAAGCAATATTGACATTTGTCAAAAGCCGAAAAAGCGGCCATATAAAAAGTAAGTTTTATTTTATTAATTATCATTCGCTAATTTATCATACACTGTGAAAGTAAAACAAAAAATAGAATTTTTAGAAAGGGACTGTTTAACGTTAAAATTGGGTTCATTTATTAAAACAAAGCTATTTAGGAAGGGAAGTATACAAGCATGGCTGAATATCTGGCGTCCATTTTCGGCACCGAAAAGGATAAGTGAGTATAACCATGTTTATGAAGTGAATCAAGTTTATTTTTAATTTGGTGTTCTTGTTACAGAGTAAATTGTTCATTTTACTTCAAAATCGGTGCGTGCCGCCATGGCGATCGTTGTTCACGTATTCATAATAAGCCAACGTTTTCGCAAACCGTGCTACTCCAGAATCTTTACGTAAATCCCCAGAACTCGGCAAAGTCTGCCGATGGGTCACATTTAGTAGCGAATGTTTCGGATGAAGAAATGCAGGAACATTATGATAACTTCTTTGAAGATGTTTTTGTAGAGTGTGAAGATAAGTATGGCGAAATCGAAGAGATGAATGTTTGCGATAATTTAGGAGATCACCTAGTTGGTAACGTCTACATTAAATTCCGTCATGAACAAGATGCTGAAAAGGCGGCGAATGATTTGAATAATCGTTGGTTCGGCGGGAGACCGGTATATTCAGAGTTATCACCTGTTACCGACTTCCGCGAAGCTTGTTGCCGTCAATATGAAATGGGCGAATGTACACGTTCCGGATTTTGCAATTTCATGCATTTGAAACCTATTTCAAGAGAACTGCGAAGGTAAAATATTAAAATAAAATAGCAAATAATTATATAAAATGTATATTTTCAGATATCTTTACTCTCGTCGGCGACGATCACGATCCCGTTCACGGTCCCCACGTCGTCGTCGTTCTCGTTCACGCGATCGACGCCGTTCACGAAGCCGGGAAGGTCGCGGTGGCGGTGGCGGTAGTGGTGATGGTCGAAAAGGACGCTATTGAATGAGAAATGCACTAATTTTGTTGTAATGTTTTTAGATTTCGAAGTGGCGGGAAGCTGCTTGTATCATCCAGATGATATCTTCTTTTTTCACTATGTATTCAGTCAAATTAATCTAATAAAACGACGATTTCCTAGAACTAACACATTTTATTGATAATGTAATCTATATTAACATATTTATTGTATATTAGAATTCTGATTAATTTCCGGGTGTTGTTCAGTGCTTTCCATGTCCTTGAGTTGCTTTGTTAAGTCGATTTGCTTTTGCAGGAGATATGTATTCTCGGTTTTGCGACGTTGTTGACGTTCAATATCGCGGATCACGCCTTCATGGAGGCGGGCACTGTTAAAACAAAAATATTAAACATATAACCGAATGAAATTCGATTATGTGCAATTATATATAAATATATGCTTAATATATTTGCAAGCAGTCATAATCACACTTACCGGTCGCTGCTCTGTTTGTAGTGTACATAACCAATAACACTCGCCGAAAACCCAACGGAAAGAGCTAAAGCTATTTTAGCACCAGCGGACATTTTGACTTTAATTTAATTCAATCCGGATTTTTATTTGGTTATTGCAACGGATAATTTTGAATAAAAACGCCTCAATAGAAAAATTAAATTGTAAGACTTGATAGGAAAAAAGTTGAAGGTATGCTTGAAAACAAAAGTCAGCTGTAAGTGTTGCCTATCTTACCATGCTTTTGTGCGATTTCAGAAAAGGGGGAAATTTTAAGGCGTGCAATGGAGCAAGAGGTGGTTTTTTATTATACCCTGAACAGAGTATATGAAGATATTAAGCAATGCATAACATCCTTCAGGGTCGAAGACTTTCTTAAGTATATTAAATATAAGCGTTTAGTATTTAGCCATGTCAGACAAAGATGAGATAGAGGAAGAAGATAGAAGATTAACATTCATATTGAATTGCTTGAAGTTGAATAAAATTAGTTTGTTTTTGAAATGGCTCGTTTGTTTGGTGGTGGGCTTTAATCTTTCAGACAGTACGCTTGATAGAACCTTGTGAAGGCTTATCCCACGGTAGTTGCGCAGATTGTGGGGTATCTCTGATGCATGCTCCTTATCAGCTATTCGAACTTCTTCACTGCCATTCAACAGTCTGGAGAAGTGGTCCCTCCATAATTTTAGTGTGTTGTGGGCGCCTATGACTCGCACATGTTGTGGCCGATTTTAGCGTTGCGATTTAGGCAACCTATTTTCTATCTGATATATGTGCTTTCCTAACGCTCATAGGAGAAATCTTTGGTCACATCGTCTTTCTCTTCCTTCGGGACGTGGCGCAAATCAGCTATATTTTGAAGAACTTCGATTTGTTGCGGATTGTGGTTTTACGTTCATCCACCGGGGTGAAAGTCCGGACACGGCGACAGTGTCTCTCTGCTACCATGAATCCCACACCGAATTTGTGCTTCTTTTTTATGATCATTCTCTATCGATCGTACTGTGTGAAAGACTAAAGCTGATTGGATCTTCTCAGTGTGGCTGAGACAGGTATTTACGGACAAGACGGCTCCCTATCGTGCGACTTATTTAATCTATTGCTGGATAAAATAATTCGAGCTGCAGAGCTGAATCGAGAAGGCACAATCTTCTATATGAGTGTAGAGCTGCTGGCATACGACTATGATATTGATATAATTAGCCTCAATAACCGCAACGTTAGTTCTGCTTTCTCCAGATTAGATAAAAAGGCGAAGAGTATGGGTCTGGTTGTGAACGGGGTCAAGACGAAATATTTCCTCTCTTCAAAGAAACAGTTATCGCATTCGCGACAATCACTCTTGCTAATAGGTCCTACTTTGGACTGAGTAGGCAGTTGAAAAGTAAAGTCTTCTCCCAACGAAGAAAGACTACAAGTAGCTCATCATGCCCGTCCTGCTATATTTTGCGGAGGCATGGACGATGACAACATCTGATCAGTAGGCGCTACAAGTTTTCAAAAGAAAGGTTGTACGGAAGATTTAAGGTCCTTCGCGAATTGGCAACGGCGAATACCGCAGTCGATGGAATGATGAGCTATACGAGATATACGATGGCATTGACATATGTAGTTCAGTCAATTAAGAAACATCGGCTACAATGGCTAAGTTACGTTATCAGAATGGATGAAAACACTGAAGCAGAGAACGATGAAGACCTTCACTTCGTTGGAAAGATCAGGAGGAGAAAGATTTGGCTTTGCTTGGAATCTCCAATTGGCGCCACTTTGCGAAAAGAAGAAACGACTGGCGCGCTGTTGGTAACTCGGCTATAATCGCGTAATCGGTGCCTACGCCAGTAAAGAAGAAGAAATTCATATTGTTTACACACTTTGGTATCTATGTAGTTGACAATTTTAATTACTTTAACAATACCTGACACGTAATCACTTTCCTAATTAAATAGCTACTCCAAGAAATATGTGGTTGCGTGCTGGTTCACCTAAATGTGGATAGAGGTCAATGCAATGTGAAGTTGATTATTTACATATATTTTCACTTGGAAATTATTAGGTTGTGCTAAGTTCTGTTATACATTACTAGATGTAATAATAACCAAGGAATATTCTAAAAATTTAACCCACAAATATTAATAAAAGACGGTCGGCACCAAATCCGAATTCCAATAAGCGAACAGTTCTTATTTATTGACAGCTTTCCAATAAGCAATAAATTTTTGAAACTAAGAGATACTAGAAAACTTTGTTTACAGTAACTCGGGTTCGGAAGATGTGTGATGAGGAAACATCAAGGACACCGAGTTGCTGGTGCTCGTGCAACATTTTTTATGTTCTTCTAGGTAACAGTTCGTTTAATAATATAAGTATCTGATATAACACTAACAACATCTGCGCTGACAGATATGCAGAATAGTCCCTTGTTTGATAGTACATTCACTGATTTCGTATAAGTAACTATTTGATATAATATAATAAAATAAATATAATAAAATATAAATATAATAGCGGATCGTCTATCTTAACATATAATTATAATAAGCAGTTATCACTTCTCAAATGGCGCATATACATACATAAATATATTATATATGTATATATGCACATGTGTATGAAAAGAATATCAACTGATAAGTTTGACTGATGTGAGGAACACAATGCTCGCGACAGACTGCAGCAGCACGACAGTGAACTGAAAACGGCGTTGTGAATCCTACTGCATGCACGTTTGTGAGAAGGCAGCAACATAACAATGGCCGGCATGTGCACAAAACAACGCAGTTGTCCATTTTGCATGTACACAATTTCGTTGTGGYCATACTAATACCTTGCACTTCAATGAAATTTTAATATTTTGTTCAAAGTGAAATTTTTAAGCAAAATATAAGTAAATAGGTAAATGTATTTTCTTTAAATTATTAATTGTTCTTATAAATGATGTAGAAGAGCTATTTTATGCTTTTATTTGTAAAATAAAGTCGGCTTTGTTAGAGGTTAAGTAATATTACATTTTACATATTAGTGGCGTCACCACTCTACYTCATCTCTCTATCTTCCATTCTACTGTCGTCCTACTGTCGTTGGCAAATATAGGATCGAATTGAAGTTAGCGAGAACGACAACTGTCGGCCTACAGTCGTGTAGTCGTGCAGCTGTCAAAATAGGTCCGTTCATAAGAGCGTGTGTATTTTAATATTTGGCAGATGTCGTTTGCAGTCTGTCGCGAGCATTGTGTTCCACACATGATGGTGATGACACAACACAGCCATAAACAGCACATTTGCGAATAAAGTAAGTAAGGAAGGGCTAACTTCGTGTTCAACCGAACACTTTATACACTCGCTGGCGAAAGATTTTATGGAAGAAATGCTGAAAAATAATGCCATCGCCAGGTTTCGCTTCACTTAAATTTTTTTTTAAACACATACATACATATGGCCTTCCTAGCAAATTCGAAATTTCTAGGTTTCTGGGCTGCAAAATCTTCTTAGAGTAACAAGAAAAGATAACACGTAGAGAGTCCGGAAATCATTTATTTTCAATTATATAATTCTAGATCTATCTTGATTAGTTTTGGACCTGCAACTAACTGTTAAGGTAACCCAATTGCTATACTCTTTGCAGCATGTTGAGAGAGAGCATAAAAATTCTAGTACGAAAAAGTATGACATGACATGCATGGTGCTCTCGTTGCAATTCTAACCAAAAATATATACATAAATGTTGGAAATATCGAAGACTATATTTATTTAATTGCTTAATGTTGCTAATTTAAGCAAATCTTATTTATCTGAAAGAAAACGAATTAAAAGCCAGAGATGTATGATGGCAGAGATAAAGGCAGTTGCTTGTTTTTATTACTACTTTGGAGTATCCGTGACCGTAATCCAATAACTATGTTTAAGAGATTTCAATTGGTTACCTCGTGTAAAAACAGCTTTTTTCAACAATTTTTTCTCATATCAGAAATGAAATATTTTATTAGAATTTTTTATTGTTACAAACATATACTCTTAACAAAAAAATTCTGAAATTTTTCGAGAAAAAATGTTTTAAACTCGGACCCATCGAAAAAAAGATGCGCCCGCGTTGGCAGGATAACTCCTTATAGGATCACAGGATCATCTAAAATTAAAAAAAAACTAAGAATTGGATTTTTGGTAGATTCAGTGAACATAATTTTAATATTTTAGTAAAAATGTCTGCCTGCCTGCCTGTTCACTGAAATTAAATTTTTTATTTTTTTTTGTAAAAATGTATGCCAAAAATTCAATTCTAAATTTTATTTCAACGACATTTTTTTCTCAACTAGTTGTTATCGACCTGTGCAAAATTTCATAAACATCGGTTGAGTAGTTCTCGAGAAATCTTGCCAACCGACTTCAAGAACACAGTTTCGAGAAAAACACGTTTAAAGAGAGCGCACTTAGCCTAGTTAGCCTCAAGCGCCCTAGTTCAAGGCTGAATCTCCGAAACTATTACTCGGATCAACTTGAAATCAATATAGTACAATATTCTAGAGGTGTTGATGAATCTAATAAGACAATAAAAAAAATTCGATTTTTTTTGAAACCCGTAAACCCATGAAACCCCTTAAATAAGCTATGAAAGCTTAAATTTTAGAGATATACGTGGGTATGTATGTGGTAGTTTGGTCTGCCCAACACAAAGTCGATGAAAGCCCAGTCTGGTTATTTTTACAGCGCGATGAAATTTCCTAAGCTGCACCTGTTGGCGATTAATGAGATTATTTTACAAATTTATGTTAATTATATATTTATATATATATATATTGCATATTGATTGGGTGGCATAAGTACTCTGATCCGATATAAAATGCTGACACTTTATTTTAAATTCTACATACATACCTTTTACAAAATTATTATTTCATCGCCCTTCCTATAATATACATATAAAAAATATATTAAAAAAATGACTCAGTCAGACTTAGTCATTATTATCGGGAAGATACATATATATATATATATATCTATATATATATTACAGATTACAAACAACCTTAATCTCGGATTTAAATTTTACAATAAAAGAACAGGTTTGGCACGAAGTTTATAACACCCAGAAGGTAATGATAGAGATCCTAAAAATTATATATGTATGTATATATGTACATTGTGAAAAAGGTTTCGGAAATTGTAAATGGGTTCCCCGGGTAAATGATATTTCAAAAAAAAAAAAAATTATTTTGCTAAGTTGGTAGGACTGTCCTTAAATTATGGAAAATTTGAGCGCGATCTGTCAACCAGTTTGTTTACAGCAGCTTCATAAGTCGGTACACCTTACTAGGGTTACGATTTCCACAATGGATAAAAATATCGAACAAAGAATTTGTCTCAAATGTAGTATTTCCTACCAATTTTTGTGTGCGGAATGGTTGTGAATGTGATTCAGTTTTATCAGAAACATAAGACTACGAGTTGTACTAAGCCTTCAAATACGGTCGAGAGATCGCTGAAGGCAAGCGTTTGCTATGGACGACCTTCGAAATCTTGAAATCTGATGAAAATATTAAAAAAGTGAAGGAACTTGAAAATCGTTAGACAAGTGTTAGAGATGACAAGAAAGATAGAAATATCTCGCTAGTTCGTTCGAAAGATTTTGGTGTATATTTTGGTATGAAATGCGTTCTCGCGCGACTCGTCCCGATAAAGCTGATTTTGTTTTTTTTTTTTGAGAAGGGTACTGTAAATAGGTCTCTTTTGACATGGAGATCATTATAACTGCCGATGAGACATGGGTTTATGAGTTTTACATGCAAACAAGTCAATAATCACCGGAATGGAGAGGAAAAAACGAGCAAAATCAAGTTTTTATTAGTAAACTTTTTTATTTGTGTAAGGTATTAAATCTTCGGTGCAACCGAAGTAAGCATTTATGCCTTTTTTGTTTTTAATATTGCCTTAATGTTATGGTTGCGCTGTTGTTGTTTATTTGAATTAGCGTATTTAAGTAATTCATAACGAAAAATAAGCGGATTCGACGAATTCACTCGTTTATGCGTAAACACACAAAGTATTTGTAAATATAACCGAATGTGTAATAAAGGAAATCGAGAATGGCAGCTGTTGTGAATAATATCCCATCTGTTTTGCCACTTTTATAGCATTTCTATTTGGCCAAACTATGAGTCCACTTCCATCGGCAATACAGTGGGCACTTTTACAGCGATGAAACGCTAGCTTTAGCGAACATGCGCACTCCTTTACCACGCAAGAATCTACTCGGCTCTTATTTAAGGCCTATGTAGTTTCCTTTTTCGTTCGTCGGAGCCCGGATAGTTGAATATTGACGCAACATTCACCCACCTGTTTTCTCCCATTGCTCATTGCAATCTCACATTATTGGAAACAACAACAATTCGTATTTGAGAACGATTGGTTTGACTTCAGTACTGGGGCTTTAGTAATTGCAGGAGGAGAAATTCCGTTAAGTGCAGCAGATACTCTGGTGAGCAGCAAAAATGTGGAGATACAGTGTGTTAAAGAGGAAAAGTTATAGTCAAAAATGTACAAACATAGAGTAGTAGATTCGATCATACACCAAAGAAAGAGGGAAGGGCGGTATAAGAATCCAGGGGATTGTACTTGAGGTTTAATTTTTAAGAATAATTATAAAAATTCTTGCAAGTGGAAAACAAAATGAGTTTTTTATGAATTGTTTTTATTATTAACCTAGCTGAGATATATTCTATCCTATCTTTTAAGTGGAGATCAAACTGGACACTGTGTTTTAAATTTCACTAAAATCGGTTCAGTATTTTAGGCGTTTACTCCGGAGAAAACGTGACTCTACTAATTAAATGTATGTATAAAGAAAACCGTATAAAACCAATATTAGAAGTATATGACTAAACCACTACAATCAAAAAAATCAAGAAATAAGGATTTACTGACTGAAAAAATGTCTGATCAATTGCTGCATCTCGAAGTGAAAACGAATTTATTTTTACTCACTTCTCAGGTGAGGACTTTTATTGAGTCATGAGTCCAATTAGAATTTAAATAATCAGATAATGGGCAATACGTTAGGGATGATGTCATAGCTTTATCAAATGCAAAACAAACACTTTCTTTATAAGTTTATAGTTCATTATGCATGAAGCTAATTTTATCGTTATATAATATATAGTTTTAGTACATTCACACAATAAACATTTAGAAAGTTGATAAGTCAGAGATAAAATCTATGCATGTACAGCGTCTTCCAATAGGGAGTTTTGACAGCTCGTGACGCCAATGTTTTACGGATTATGGGTTTGCTTAAAATTTTGTCCATGTGTTTAGTAAAATTTGTCATTTCATTATGTCACATTTCATTCTAGAACAACGATTAGAAATTGTCCAAGATTATAGCGGAAATTCACGTCCTCCGTTCATCTTCTCAGACGATGCTCAGTTCTGGCTTAATGGCTTCGTCATCAAACAAATTGTCGCTATTGAGCTGTGTCAAATCCTCGAGTGGTTCAGGAAACGCAATTGTATCACCAATAATTTTGGCATTATTTTTTTGAAAATGAGGCAGAAGATCTATAAAATCAATAGCGAGCGCTATAAGACGATGTTGGCCGCCTTTTTTTTCCAGAATTTGCTGAAATCGACGCGAAAGATCTCTATTTCCAACAAGATGGTGGTGTTTCATGTCCAAACATAGACATATTGTGTGCCAAGTTTGGCGACTCATTACTTTCGAGAAATTTCCAAATCAAATGGTCGCAAAGATTATGCGATTTAACCCATCTGGATTATTTTCACTGAGGGTATGTTAAATCAGAGATTTACGCCAATCATTCAACAACGCTCGGGAGTTCGAAGATAACATTAAATGCACTATTGCCGAAATTCTAGCCAAAATTCTGCACAGGGTCATTGAAAATGGGCCTGTTAAAAATTTCGTAGCAAACTTAATATACTCTGTTCAGGGTCTAATAATATTTTTTGGTTTCATACAGATTTACAGATGTCGACGGTTATACTTGTATAACTCGACGGTTATATAATATAACTCGACATAGTGCCTACGAATTCAAGCTCATTTGTATTTTGAATATCTAACAATTTTTCAATATTAACCTTTCTGGAACACTTCTTCGGTGTTCCACTGTTATTAAAATTTTCATAAGTGCTAAATGCAGCAAGAATTTCGATCGTCTCGCTAGCGATGGACCAATGAAATTATAACTCCTGGACCTTTGAAGAAATTGCGTATATTATTATCTTTTATATTGTATTACTTACAAGTATAATGCTATACAAAAATATTGCAAGTTCATGTAAATTATCGCAATACCTAACTGTTTTACCATAAATCGCCTTTTCACGCTCTTGGTGACCCACTGTACCGGAATAACGACAACAAATATGAAAACAGCTCAAAATTCACTCATCCTCGTTGACGATGAAAACATCGACTTCGGATGGTTTTGACCAAAACACCCGCTGCATGACACGCTGGCGCTCGACTCCACAAAGCCATATTCGTGCATGAGCACATCTGCAAGTACCCTGAATTATTCAAGCTTCGTTGTGCGCCATCGCTTTAGTTGTCAGTTGATTGCCAGTAGTAGAATCGTGTGGATGTATCAGTTGAGCGCGCGCCAACGAAACGTTATTGAGCAACAGTAAACAGTAAATCTGTGTTTTCATTCAAAACAAAAACAAAAAAACAATCAGCAGAGAACGTGAGTTTGGTATACCGATGTCGGTTAAATCGCGACGCGACGCGACGCAATAATAGTCAAGAAGAGAGCTATCCAAAAGATAGTTCACCTTGTGACCCTAAATTTATCATATACATACATATATAAGTACATACATATGTACATACATATGTAAGTAGGGAAGCCATTCGAAGTAAATCGCTGAAAAACTTAAATAATGCATTAGCTGTTAGTGCGGTGTTGTGGTGCGGTGTATTGCGGTTGGTGTGAATCTTGTCGCGATGTCACCGGCTAAGGTGTGCTACAAAGCTTTGTGTCGCGTTTGGTTTCATGGGTGTGTGGTGCCATGAATAGCTGTGTTTTCGGTCGTGTTTGTTTGCTTAGCCTCCAGGAGCTAAGCCACCCTGCCTTATGGTGTTTTTGTGGTTTTGCCTCTGACGCACACTAATCGCGGCAGAGGGGGAGGCAATGACATGACTGACACATCAACTGTGCAGGTTTTTTTTGTTTGTTCAAAATGTTTTGATTTGGTCTATTATTATTTTCTTGTGTGTACAAATATCGATTTTGTGTGACATATAAAATAAACTTTGTTGTGTGACAGTGATTTCAAGCGTTTCTGTTTAGTTTTTGTTGTACGTTAGAGTGAACAAGTTTGCTGAAACAAGTCAGCTGAAAGATATATTATACGTGCTTTAGTCTTATGAATGCGTAATTATATTCTAGTTCAAAGTGTTGGCTGTGAGTGCGTATATAACCCATTCATAAAAATTTGAAGCCCTATCAAAATTAAATCTTAATTGGTTTACTTCTTATATTTAAAATACAAGTGTTTGTAAGATTTTAAAATTCAACAAATACTGATTGACCTTATAAAGTATAGATGGGACAAAAATGTACCCGGAAATTGCAAATAAAACGCAAAATATTTATTTTGTCGCCAGATGTAATATACTTATGCCAACAATTTTCCAGTCCTCGAAACTTTTTCATAAGCACTTTTTGGGATGGTCTTCAGCGTCATCAGCTAATTTTGTTTTATCTCTTCGATCGACTGAAAACGGGTTCCACAACGCGGCAATTTCAACTTGGGGAGCAAGAAAAAATCGCACGGAGCTAAATCTTATGTATACGGTGGTGAATCGATGCTATTCAATGCGTTTTTGGCTTTAAATTCGGTCACAATCATGGCTCGACGCGATGGTACATTGTCATTGTGTAAAATCCATGAATTGTTCTTCTCCAATTCCGGCCATTTTCGACGGATGTTCTATAGCAAATGCCTCAAAACGGCCAAATTGAATTCCTTATTTATCGTCTTGTCCCTCTGAAACAAATTCATCATGTACAAAATCAAGTATATCGAAGAAAACAATGTCGGCTCTGGCGTTGTTCTTTTTGGTTCCGGCTCGTTCTTTTCGCTTCATTCTGATGATTGTTATCTTGTTTGCGTGTCAAATTCCTTGTCTCATCAGCTGTTATAATGCTTTCCATGAATGTGGGATCGGAATTCGCCCGATCAAGCATTTCCAAAGAGAACCGTTTGCGGTACTCCTTTTGAAAAAAACTCAGCTCTATCGGTACGAGTCGAGCAAGAACGCTTTTTATACTCAAAATATCCACCAAAATCATTCGAACGGTCTCTCGAGAGATATAGAGCTTTCTTGCCATCTCTCTAACGGTTGCTTCACGATTTTCAAGCACCATATCCTTTATTTTTTTTTTTTGAATATGTTCATCAGTTGAAGAGGTCGAATTTCGTCCAGAACGAGGCAAGTCTTCAACCATCTCTCGACCGTCTTTGAAAGGTTTGTACCACTTGTAAACTTGTATTTTTGATAAAACTGAATCAACGTTTCTGCACTCAACATTTGGTTATAAATAAAAAATTTGAGACAAATTCTTTGTTCGATACTTTTATAGATTGTATAAATCGCAACACACTACTGGTTGACAAATCGCGCTTATATTTGGCAAAGTAATTAAGAACAGACCTAGTCATTTACCCAGAAAAGTTAAATTACAATTTCCGTGTACTGTTTTGTCATAGTACATGTATATTAACATTAGTTAAATTTACTATTACGCATAACATTGAAGACCCTGTAAAGGTTATATCGCCTGTATGTAAACCTGTTCATGCAACTTACTAAAGACCTTATGTTTTACAGTTTTATGCAGATATAGAGTCTTATCTGAGCGTTGCTAAACTACAGCTTCGATTTCATAACAGTTTTTAGGTTGTCCAACACCTTATGACATCTTGTAGTTGATGACACCTTAAACAGCAAATTTTGGAAACGGTCTCCTTCATTTTTTAAAGTAAACATCCTACCTTATTGGGTGTACCCTAAAAAATATGCATAACTTATTATCTAGTTGCAATTTGTTTTCAATATTTTCTAGTAAATTTGATATTAGTAAAGCTGACTTCCATATATGTATGTAGAATTTTATCTACTCACAACCGCTAGCTCTCTCTCTCCATACTCGTAGTTTTTGAGATGTCTTTATTGCATTTTCATTTTGTGTAATTGTGCCATTCATGACTCACACTTCAATGACATACATACGCACTTTCATCCCGAAAACGGTTCACCACACAGCGCCAACCGCCGCTTCGTTCCGCTTAACTGACGCCGGTCACATTACAAAATTCCAATATGCAAACTGCAACAATGTTCAAATTATTGCTGGAGCCGTCTGTCGCCCCACCCATTATTGCCGCTTCTGATCTGCTATCGACAGCATTTTCCTCAATCGCATGATTCCCACTCCCATTGTAGTTTCAATTCCGCTCACCCGCTCTGTTTTCTTGACACACTCGAATAATTTTGTTTGCAGTAAACTGCAGTAGAAGTCTTAGTTTCACTTGGATTTGTTTGTGGTGCGTTCGATTATTGATATTTCTGTTTTAAATGCATATTGCCACAAACGTTTAAGTGTGTCACAACGTTGACGGTGACAATTATAATAATGCAAAGCTGCAAACCGCATTGGACCGATTGCTTTCACGAACTTGATATAACTAAGTACATACATATGTAAGTTTGGAAGAAAGCTGTCATGGCTAAGTGCTTCGAATCTATTAAACTTGTTAATGTCCCCAGAAAGGCGTCTTTCCAAAGGTTTCTAACCCTCTAATCGCTTCCCCTTTCGTACTGGATAAATCTGAGCTTCTGCGGTATTAAAAAATGGGTTATAATTTAAACTTTGGCATTTGAGTTGTTAAGCTACAATGTAAAGGACTGCTCAATACGTCAGTTACCGGAAATAAATTCATGTACAATCATGTACTAAATCGCTGGAGCCATTGAAATTTCAAAATATCTCCACCGTGTGCATTTCTCATATTTTATAATTTCATGTTAGGGGTAATTAAGATTTATTCTTTAAATTTGTCAACCCTCTATAGACTTTGCTCTTCACGCTTTGGCTTAATTTAAAATTAAAAACATATTCGGCATTGAATTGTGTTGCCAAGTACTTTAGTTTAGTATTTGGTACTTATTTTCGCACTCTTGAAAGATCAAATTTAGGTTAGATTACGAGGGATCTCATTTGGGCAGCTTAGAACGCCAGTAGGTTGTGCTCCTTGAAGTTCTTATATATCTGATCATAAGACCCATGTATGTAGATCGATAAAACACTATGAGCCTGCCAGATATTTGTTTAGACGGCTAATATCACTTTCGGATATGTCTTCGGGTTCGCCGAAGCTGTGTTAGGTTAGGTTAGGTTAGGTTAAAAGGTTGATTCTAAGAATGATCTCATTTGGACATTTTAGAACGCCGGTTCATTGTGGTACCTATAAACTTCTAAATATTAGAACATAAGACCCTTACACATTGATAAAGCGTTTTAAGCCGGTCACAAATTTATTGAGAAGGCAAAGGCCAGTTAGCCATGTCTGGCTATGTCTCTTGGTTCGCCGAAGGTAAACCTGCCGAGATGTCTGAACCTCAGTCCTACAAAGGCTGGACAATGGAATAGAAAGTGCCGGGATGTGCTCACCATCCTCCATACAACTTCGACAACTTGCGTCCGACTATATTTTTAACCTTACTGCATGAATGGCTTTTGAACAATGTCTATTTAGAACTCCCACTCTTGTATAATAATGGCTGCCTTGAAATATCGTAACAATTGCACCAAAGCGCGCTTGTAAAAAAGTTCACGATACTTGTACGTGGTAAGCTTCTAGGTTATTTCTTATACGTATTAAAATGAACCATCGATTTGTGTTAAAAATCTTTGAACGATAAGAAATGGTAAATGGAAGAGACCAATAATTCCTTTGAAGGCACCATTTGATACTTGACTCAGTCATACCATTAGCATGTTACAATGTGGAAGGTAGATATTTTTGGTTGGTTGTTGTATTTTATTTTTATACATTTATATAAGATAACCGTACAGAGCTTATTATAAAGTTAAAAATATATGCTACCGTTTATAATTGCATGAGAAGAATACATAATAAACATTCTAATCTATTATGGGATACGAAAATGTTCTTTCAATCATCTTTGAGATTTTAAGTGCAACTAATTTGTAATTAGACTGACTTTAGTGATTCTTAAGATTTTTAGAATACATTTTTCATAATATAACTGGTATTGTTGGTTTATCACAAATTTGTTAAGGCGGTTTTTACAATCCCAGCCACTTCACCATTTTCCCCAAAGGTTTGTCTAGCAAGATATTTCAGTTGCAGTCTGACAAAAGCCGGACAATTGGAGTGAAAATCTCAAGATGATTCCACCTCGTCTCCATCCATACAGCTTTGGCAAAGAGCATTAGACAAAATATTTAGTCGTCGTCTGTACTTATTGGACGGTGTCCAGTCAGAACATCTACAACATGCATTGATGATTAGATGAATAATGCAGTTGCACAAGTTCCGGTTGTTGGCCAGCGCCTGTCAAGCTCACTGGAGGTCAATTGGGGTAAGGGTGCACTCCCTGGCAAGCTTATCGGCTTTACAGTTTCTTATGGTGTCCACACATGTTCAAAAATCATTTTTTCCCTTTCGCATTAACTAAGTCAGTATTTATACCATTATTTTGATTTGTGTGCATTCAATTTTAAACTCATATTTCTGTTACTTAGTCCATTCTGTGAAGTAATTTCTTGAGTTAAAATGTTTAGCAAGTTTCTGAAATTCCAATTTCGCATTAATTAAGTCTGTGTGTGTTAAGTTTTTGAAATTTGATATTTGCACAAATATTTTTTTATTCCACTTTCGAATTGAATAAGTCCATGTGACCACTTGTTTAAACGGTTATCTTGATGGGCGTGTATTAAATTGCTTTTTTGATAATCAGAGAACTTCGTTAATCTACATATTGATATTCACAAATACATAAGTATTTATGAAAAGACACACACAAATTATCTCTGCATTGTTTATCAAGAAGTGTTTGCACTTTAATACGACAAGTTCAGACCATATGGAAATTATTACATACACATATGCCATTAAAGGTGACTAACATCGGCTGAAAGTTAGTTAAGTTAGAAAACGCTATTTGTTCTATGTTTATATTCAGATTAAAAATTTACGTTACCACCCACAAATGGATAGTATATGTATGTACATATAGTATGTATGTATCTAAACACATATGTATTGAATCGTAGAAACTTGATTTGGATAGGTCAGTTTATACAGAAGCTACTCGTATACTCTATTATGGGGCTGTCTCTTATACACATCTAGTATATGTATGTACATATAGTATGTATGTATCTAAACACATATGTATTGAATCGTAGAAACTTGATTTGGATAGGTCAGTTTATACAGAAGCTACTCGTATACTCTATTATGGGGTCACCGACGTTTACTTCTGGGTATTCCAAACCCCGTGGCATACTTTATAATATCCAAGATATAAAAATTGAGGTTAAGTTTAAAAGGCCATAACAATATAAAATAAATCTACAATCAGAGTTTTATTTGTAAGTAAGCAATCGCATTTCTTTAAAAATACAAATCACTTTTTCCATTTGTATACTCATTTTGTCTCGGCGCAAGCATAGCGCATATGAAAGTGAATTTCAAGCGGACATTTATCGCCCCATTGACCTATTAAATGCGATCAGAGTTTATTTTCGTTTCGGATCTGCTATGGCAAGCTGTCATAATTGTCCAAACATACGCGTTTATAATACATGCAAAGCATTCAAATATAAATATCTACAAACATATAAATATATATTATGCAGATATTTTTTGTATCCCCATATGGTATTCATTGTTCAACAACAGAAATGTTAAAATTCGCGCCTGAAACGTAATACTAAAGAAAAAACGTAATCTTCGGTTGAATCGAAGCTACATATAATATAATACCCTTAATGAATGCAAAACGTTCCATAGAAAAACTTGATTTTGATCGTAGCGTTACCTTAGATAGCAATCACGCAAAATTTCGGGAAGATATCTCGAAAAATGAACATATTTTCCAAACAAGAACATGATATTTATCGTTCAGTATGCCTGACAGCTTTGAGCTATTTTGGGGAGGTTCCGGCAATCGTGCAGCTCCTTTTAGAGAAAAGTACTTCTGAAAAACTTCAGAACAATACCTTGAAAACTCCATTAAGATGGTAAGGATTAGATAGGTTGTCATCGAAATCATCCGCGGTAGGCTCAAAAAACGTGATGTTCCGACGGGATCGGATCATAGGTAGAAGGGTGTCAGATATGTAGGGTTAGCAGAGCATGCAAAGAGTTAATGTCATGCGGGGACTCGCTGCACGCTGGACGTATGTTTGATATGTCACGATCGATTCTGGATCTCCTACTTATCCACTTGACCTGCTAGAGTATCCAGATCGAAGCTGCGTAAGGGTCACTCTCGTTTCTTGCGGCAACTGGTAATGGCAACTGGTAATGGTTTCTATGAAAGCACACCAGCATAAAATACCTGTAGAGGAGTTCATTACGCGCCTTAAGATATCAAGATGCATTACATTGTAGTCCGGAGTACAGTGTTTTGACGTCTGTAACTTCTGCCTCTGCGCTTCACTTTATCCAGGCGACCGACTTTCGGAGATCGACTCGCTTCGTTATGTTGATCAATTGTACATTATATATATACTTTATAAGGTCTTAGACGTTTCCTTCTAGGTGTTACAAACATAATAATATATATGCTGTTCTGGATATAATTAAATCCGATTTTAAAACGATTATTGAAATTTTGTAAACTTCGCCATAATATTAATTCAATTTAATCCTAAATGTAGGCAACACGTTATATTTTATATAATATATGTTGAAAACAGTTTTAATATAAGCATAGTATTATTTTCAACAAAAATTAAATCGTAAGTCACTGTAAGATAAATAAGGTCACATACACGCGTACATACATATATGTATTACTGTAAAGGTAATAAAAACCATTGAGGAGCTGAATTATTGTTGTACTTGGAAAAGGCAAAATATAAATGTCTTTGATGTGGTCGAGAATGCATTTTCATATCTTAATTTTTTGTACGCTTTCATTGTGATATGAAAGCATGCATGTGTGTGTGTGCGAATGTGAGGATAAGCTCTATAAAAACGCCTGAAATTCTTTACAGATTTCAAATTAACTGCGAACGTGCGCGCATGAACAGGAATCATATTGAAAATTAATCTGTTATCGAAAACGAAAAGCAAGACATACATACGAAATCGCTTAGCTACCTTCATTGTTGTGATATAACGGTTGTTACTCGGCGAAGTGGCTGTGCAGAACTCAAGTGTTTGTGCATTTTTGCTTTTACCGCTTGRAATATAGAGACGCGCAATAGTAGTTGTTGACAAAATGACGAAGGTTGAACTTTACAAATCACGCGTGTTCGTCACCATAATACATCTGTTTGCTCTCGGTCAATTTGCSTATGGCCTCTTCTATAATAAATTTGAGATACAGCGCAGCGCAAAGCTGGAAACGTCGCCAAGCCGGCGTTTGGTGCCCGAAGGTTTTGGACAGAAAGTGAAGTTTTTCACTTATTGGAGTTTGGTAAGTTTTAATGAATTCGAATTTTCTTAAATATTACAACAAACTTACATATATGTATATATATTTTTTTGGCTATGCTTGTTAATTCAACGGTTAGCTTTCACCTACTTACATACCATATACATAGGTGCAAGAGTTTTTAAGCAGGAATTGGCTACAATTGTTGGTGTTGTGTACGTGTAAGCTGAGTGCGTGTGTGTGTGTTGGTTTTCACTGACTGGTTTTGGTTAATGCGTCCTTTACAGGACCTTCAAGCAGGCGTATGCGCATTAACAGCTTTCCTTTACTCTCGCTTATACTCATAAGCTACCCACACAGGTGCCAACGTACATACTAACTAAACTAGAAGTTTCACATTTCGACCTCATTTTCGTAAACAATGCGGATATGTGCAACAGTTAGATATTTATCAACCGGAAAACATGAGAATACAGAATATACAGTTTAAGTGAGTGCTTGCTGTGTGCGAATATTTGTATTATATAAGGAATGAGCCTTACAACCACCTTCTCGTTTTAAAACTGGGAAATTTTCTTTCATGTACAMAATTTTTGCTGTAGTTTGTAGCAATTTTTTGAATGATCGGTCTTTTAAAATGTTATATACGCAGATCTAAGTTAACTGGCGTCAGTTACAATTTTAAGTATGATATTATTTATTTATTGTTTATTTAAATTGATTACAATTGAAATTATAATTAATTAAGCACTAGCTGCCAGGGCTATCGGCTTAAGATGTATAACAGTTTAAATTAAGTTATCAATTTGTATTGTTTTACAAAATTCAAATAACAGTTTAATATTTTTCTCACTTGGAGTACTTAGCAAGTCTAACGGGTTGAGGTTCGGAAAAAAGGAAGATCTGTAATGTTTCAGATGGGAACAGTCTTTGAGGATATGGGAAATGGTTAAGGGAGCATTGCGACAAAATTGACAATTTCAACCAGGATTCGTTTGCCAGTAGATGAGCGTGAGTTAGACTAGTGTGCCCTAATCTGAAGCGGATGAAACCGATGCTATCTTAAGCATGCATGAAAGAGCGGATGAAAATTTTATCTTGCGTTTTCGCTGTTTTAGTAACTTGATCTCTCTATACATGACCGAGTTTTTTGACGAGTAAATGATTCGGATTTGACGTCATCGTACATATTGAATTCGGTCTTCAATAGTGAGAAAGCCGCTTTCGGCCAGTAGATTTTCAGTTCGCGTGGTTCTAAATGCTCTGGCGCTGCATCTTTTGGCTGCATGATATGGTCCCTTAATACGAAGGAGGTTGGTTTTGGAGCATTGGCCATAAATTGAAAATCCATAGTCAATTTTGGAGAGCAGTGTGAGCTGCGTGATATTGAGGAGGGAGTTGGTATGTATGTGACTTTTGTTGGAGGAAAGGTATTTTATGAGGTTGAGTCTGGCAACTAGGCTAGATCTTAAATTAATACAGTGTTATTTAAAATTATGCTCACAATCAAATGTTATACCTAGAATTTTTAGTTGTTTAACATTTTCTACAGTAAAGTTATTAATCCTAATTGTAATGGGGTCACACAGATGTTTTCGACAAACGTGAAGATGCTTGCATTTTTCGAGTRATAGCTTTGCTCCAGAATATTGACACCAAGAGYTTATTGATGATATCGCGTTTGCAAAATTAGTGTRGGTGTCTTTAGYGTCCTTTCTGTTGCACGTGAGGTATAAATCGTCCGCAAAGAAGCAATGGCTGATTCCCTTTTGGGCGCATAGTGTTTTGCTAAGCTCGTCGAATGCGATCAAAAACAACGTCGTTGAAAGCGGTTATCTCTGAGATATTCCAATAAAAAATGAATGAATTGATGAGTGTGTGCTGTTTACCCTGCTGCGTATTGATCGCGATGTCAGAAAAGATTTAATATAATTGTACATTTTTGGGCCTATTTGGAGTTCAAGTAGCTTATTTAGAACAACGTGAACACCCACTCTATCGAAAGTCCTTTTCGAAATCTACTGAGAGAATAGAAAGGTGGCTTTTGGATGATATGCTTTTTGAAATGAGATGATCGATATAATAGAGTGCATCCATCGTGCTTTTCCCTGGACGAAAACCGAATTGGTTAAGTGACAGTGCCTTTGAGGATGTTAAATACCACATTAGCCTCTTTGAGACCATTTTTTCTTGTAGCTTACTAATACAGGGAAGCAACGATATGGGGCGGACGAAATTTTGTCGTGGCCAGGGGTTGTGCCAGTGAACATTTGGAGTGCAATCATTAAATTGTTTCAGTAGCATTAACAAAATTAGTTTATGTGCACGCATTATGTAATTAAGTATTGGGTTGGATACTATACGTTGGTTGCCTTTTATATTTCGGGATTTGGCGACTCTAGTTTTGAAATATGGCAACTGGTTTTATCGTAAAGTTAGACATTTTTGTTGTCAAACTCGGCGAAAATGGATTTAAATCGCGAACAATTTCGGTCGATAATTTTCTAGAACTTTCGACAACTCAACTCCGCAACAGAGCATCGATGGAACTAATTAAATTTTTGGCGTTGAATCTCTATCAAGGATCAGTGTTTATCGATGGCATGGTGATCTTAGTCGGATTCAAAGATCACTCCAACAGGAAATTCGTGAAGATCTTTAAAAATCATTTGTTCTGGAAACTAAATACGGATATCATGTCATAATATGACAAATTGTTCACATTGGATTTACACAAATTGTCATATCGATTGGTCAAGAGAATAATAATATAAAAATACGTTAGCTGATTCCCAACACTTCTATGACATCGTGACAAATGATGAATCGTAGGTTTATGTGCATAAGTCCGAAAGTAAGCAGCAGTCAAGTTCCAGATGAGCGGAATCCAACAAGATTTGTTCACGTACGAAGCACTTCCAAGCAAATGGTTGCCTTTTTTTTTTTTTGAAGAAAAACTGGACATTCCCTTTCACTAGAACAAAGAAGAACAGTAAATTCTGAGTGATACACAACAACCTGTTTGCCAGTTGCCTTTCAAGAAATCAGAAAAACCAACCGCCGAAGACCGTTCAGTCGTCACCACGGCAATGCGAGCTCTCACACGTCTGAACTAACTGAGATCATTGCATGATTGAGAACTTGAAACTCCTTATAGTTCTGAGATGGCACCGAATGACCTCTTTTTATTGCCGTACGTAAAAGATAAACTAAGAGTTCATCGTTTTTCGACACATAAATAGGAGGTTGTTGAGTTTAGAATGTATTTTTTGGAGGTAATTCCATCAAAAGTGTATAGATCTTAATGGGGAATATTAAAAAAAAAATAAATATATTTTCGATTATCAATATTTGTTTTTTTTTTATTGTTTCTAATCCCGAAATAGAGAAGACAACTCTCGTATTCTTGCGTTGTGCCAATGGATGATATAAGTTGATTATTATTTCATTGTTTCAATATTCCGAACATGCTTTGGAAAGCTTCTATATTTGAGCTTGTTTTTGAGTATGTCATTTATTTGAAGCTTTAACAATAATCATTTTTAATCACTCAAATATGTCGCACTTTGTACCTGAAAAAAAGTTTTTCCTTACTTTAATTTGAAGGAAAATCAACCGAAAGTCAGTGGCTTGGAATTTAGGAGACAAAGTATCTCCAGAGAAATATGAAAGTAGGAAACTGGAAGCATTATTTGAAGATTGTTGACAAACTCAAGAAGAGCTCGCAGAATCAAGTCGTTTCAAAGCAGCAGGATACATTAAAAAGCAGGGAAATTGAGTGTGGTATAAATTAAAGCCAAGAGACTTTAGTGCTGAGCTGTTTAATCGAAGACCCCGAAACCCATTTCATCGTCTTCCCCGTACTCCGACTTCTCCTTTTTGGCATCTTCCTTCATTGCGGCAGCAGCGAATGGACCAGCAGCTGGAGAAGTGAAAGTAGCAGCAGCAACAAACTTGCAAGGATTCTTGATAGCGAACAGATTCATAAAAACCATTGGCAACATTCTGTGGTGCCGTAGCAATAGTTGGGAAACCAATCTGTAACGATACTGGTATGTCGTTTTTGCAACGGATTGTGACTGGTGTTGAAAAATATATCCTATACAAAACTAAAAGTAAAAATCATATGCGAAACCCGGCCAATCGGTCAAATCACCTTCACAACTGAATATGCATGACGTCAAGATAACGCTCTGTATTTGGTGGGATCAGAAAGGCGTGCTCTATTATGAGATTTTAAAACAAGATGAAAAAGTTAGTGGGTAATGCTAGGGACAACAATTCCTCAAATTGAAGCAATTGCGGAAACACGCGCAGAATTTTCGAGGCAATAACTTTCCATCATGGCAACAATTACGGATAGAATTTAAAAATACTGCTCTAAGAAGCTATCATCTGGTGCGCAGAGCCAGAGCCAATTGGGAAGGTTGCTGTTTGTTTTTGTTCTTATGGAGTTTATTTTACTTGAATTCACTTGCAATTTCAATTATTTTGAACAGCAGCAAAAATAGTGCCATCACAGCACTTCGAGTGCTGTTGTGTAATTTGTAAAATTATGATTTCCAGCATCATTATTCTCGCCGTGATAGATTATTTGTGTAAGCATAAACTTCTTCTTCGAACTACTAAAAATTTGGTTAAGTACTTGGTAAAAAAGCTACAACAAATTATTACTAACTGTTCTGTGTTGCTAGACACCGCTTTCCGCTATAAAATACAGCTGCACAGAAACAAAAATACGTTTGAGCATTTTTTCAATTCGAATGACCAAAAGAATTTTGGGGAAGGCCAAATGCTTCGCTGATTGATCAAAGGAAAATGGGCACCGCTTCGTTGATGGCCAGAGTCTTAAGGTGTAAAGGGAACATAACATTAATTAATCAAGTGTAATTCTTCGCTCTGAAAAGACATCCGTTTGTAATCAATAAGATATGTGGCGAAAATTTCTACTTAATTAAATGCGCCTAGTTTATGGAATAAATACACTTATGCAAAAATTTATAACACGATTTTCTTTCCTATCGTTTAGTAATTTACAATCCGTGGCACAGTTCATTCTGTTATTCTGACGCACGAAGTCTTGACAACTTTAGGCCGTGTTCGCTATTTTTGTTGACGGCAAAAATTAATGTTTGATTAAGATATGATAAGCTAATATTCTGTTAGATTGCGCAAGAAAGTATGCCTTTTATAATCAATATTTTTTAACATTTTTGCGGAACTATTTTTATACACTGAATTTGGAGTGGAAAAGACGAATATATGTATGTTTATAAATGCATATAAATAAGTAAAGAGTGCTCCATTTCGAGGTTATCTATCTTTTTAACGAAAGAATGTTACGCGTGATGTTTTGCTTTAAGGCCTGAATCGAAGCGAGAGAAGTGTAAAGGTGTGAATAACGTTGGATCTTCTCAGAGCTTTTCAAGAGTGATATCGCTTGGGAAGGCCGATTGGTTTCAGTTCTTACAAAAGCTGTATTTTGTACGCTTTCAATTAAAGATATCGACGTAAATGCGCCAAGTTGTTCCATACCAGTCTGAGTTGCCGCGAACTTGGCCAAATCGAGACTCTGCCGTCTTCTTGTACACTATCAGCTGCGGTTGCTGCGCAGTGAAGAAAATGCGTGCTGGACCGAATAGACCACTTTGAATATTATCCAATAATGAGTGCTGGGTGATGGTGTTGCGAGTAGACCGCTCATTGGGCTGATCAATTTGCTTACCAGATATATGTAAGGATTTTGTATGCACATAAAATGATAATCATGGAGATAGTTGTCACCGTAAGGCATAAAAGTAGCGTGTTAGTCATATAGTTCCGAAGAGCGGGAATATGTGCATGTTCTTTGTGAAGTGGGTGTCGCGAATTTACAACCGATTGATTCGCCGGGTTACAAATCAATAAAAACCATCGGACTTACTTTACAATACTATTTTCGAACTCACGAACACGCGGTTAAGGAACGACTAACTTCATTATCAGCGAAATCGGGTTAATTCTGGATAAGACTGGTTTGGCTACTCGGTCATAGCGCAATTTTGCAAACGTCATTTTCTCTTCAAGAAGCTTTTCATTTGTCGGAACTGCCGATATCAGACTACTATAACATATAGCTGTAATACAAACTGAACGGTCGGAATCAAGTTCCTGTATGGAAAACTTTCGCATTTAACGTGTTATCTTCGCGAAATTTGGACTACTGCTTAAGGTAATTTTGTAATTTCCAAAATATTGTTCAGAACGGATTACTATAGCATATAGCTGCCATATAAACCAAAAGATCGGAATCAAATGCTTGTATGGACAACTTTCACATTTGAAAATGTATCTTCACTAAAGTTGGTACAGATTATTTCCAAGGCAACAATGTAAGCTCCGAAGAAACTGTTCAGATCGGATTACTATAGCATATTCCATACAAACTGAACACATAGTTACTAACAGAAATGCACCTGTGAAGGGTATTTAGCTTCAGTGCAACCGAAGTTAACGTTTTTTCTTGTTTTTTTGGGCTTCACAAATAACTGATCATAACAGTTCTAGTGCGATTCTCTCTCAAATTAAAGAGGTTAGGACAAGATCGAAATAAATGTAAGATTCTCATTAAGGCCAGTCGTTAACCTTAGAAGCCATAGGATACATTATATCGTCACCTAAAATGCAATATAGCGTAACATCACTGACAGGCGAAGGAAAAACGGTATACAAGAGACTACTGACGTTGAAAAAAAATTTGAGGTTTGGTTAGATATATATAACACACTCAAACAAATTTTGAGTTTTGGTTATAAAATGGTTATATGTATATTGGTTATTATATCAGGCAGCAATTTAAATTTTTTTTTTTATGATACACTGTTTTCATTTTAGGTGAAGATATGAATAAATATTTCGAGATAAAATATTATAATCTCTGCCTCTGACCTCGAGTTTCTCATAAAAAAATTCCTTACAATGAGGCGAGTTTTTCCGCCTCTCTGTTATATGTACTTACATGTACAATATATGTATAATAGATATTGAGTGAAAAATTATGAAGAGATCATAATCTTCATTGATTTCAATTAATACACATTGAAATTTCTGTATATTTAACTGTTACTTTACTGCGAATATTGTTTGCCAATAATGTATACATATTTCCTCAATGATTATATGTATTTAAATTTGAACAAAAGATCCATAGGGCTCTAAGTTTCGCGCTCGCATTTTAACTCTATAAATATTTGAACACATCGAAAGTGAATGTCAACGATTATCAGTGCATTGCACCGCCATTGCATGAGAGCAGCAGCAGCAATACTCAGCTGTAAAAATAAACAAGAATTGCTAAAAAGAAGATTTTCCTGCTGCATTGTTGGGTGTGTGATCTTTCTTAATATATTTTCTGCCATCTCCTGTGCCAAATTAAAACTGGATGCAGCTGCAAGTCGCTTACGAACGCAAATTCCGTTCTTATTTTACACTTATTTACATATGGGCTCGCGTACATTAATATCTCGCTACATCCGAACCGGAGGTTAAACAAGTTTTTCCGTAAAGCGCCCAACTGTGCTGAGCAATAAGAAAGTTGCTTACCAAACTGATCGGTTGGCTGCACAACGTCTTCGCGTCATTGCAGATGGTAATCGTAATCGGAAAGAAATCTCAATTGTTTCTGCAATACTTTCACGTGCATTTTTATGGCATTGTTGTTGGTGCATACTGAGCTAGTGCATATATTTGGCGGTTGCGAGGGTGGAGACATTGGTCAGCTATATTGAACAAATAAATTTTATGGGCATATTCTCGGGAAAAACTACAATTGCTTTGCTGTTTTTATGTCAAAAGAGCAGGTTAATAAACAAAATGCATTGCCAGACTTGATTAATTTGCTACAAATCATTTATGCGCCAATAAAAGTGAGACAGGAAAAAACAATGAATATGAATAGGAAGACAGTGTAGTAATTTAGTCGCGACTTTTATTGTAAATAACTTTTCGCATACAAAGAGAAATGTGTCTAAAAATTCAAAGAACACATATTCGTATGGTACATGAACAGCTGATTGGGTTATGCTATTTGGTGACATTTCGAAATTACTTACATTACACATACATATTAATTTTTCTGGTATCTTTTTCCATAATCCTGGCAAAAGTTGGTAAACTGGCGTACGTTCGCCGAAACAAATTACATACAGAATGCACAAATTTTCGTTTTATTTGCAGAGCAATATGCCAGTGAAGAGCATACAACAATTGAGAATTGTTGCTAATATTACCGGCTCGTTAATTTTAGAAGTTTCAGTATTTCACTCCTTTATGAGCAGGCCTCAACCAATTTTTATCAAATCCGGTGCTATCCCGACAACTTTACAGTGTTTAAGCGTGATAACATGTTTTCGTGAGTAATGCCATACGTGAAACATGGGTTTCACGATTTAAAAAAAGTGGTTATTTTATGGTCTTATTTAATTCTATAACATCTCTAGAATGTTGTCCTAATTTCCTAAGATAGGTAAAAATCTTATATGAAATGGTTTTTGCTCGAAGAGCCTATGTGGGTTACATTTCCCCCTTTTTTTTTGATAATAAGGTTTAGCGTCGAATTTGAATGAAATTGGTCTAGATCTTGGTCGCAATCGCATATCTGTGGTTTATGGTTTCCTTATATACCCCATATAGTATATTACACACACATATGTATAATTAAAATACCCTGTTAAGAAAGTATTTGTTTTGATGTCTTCAATTAACTACGGTTGGAACTAAATCATCCACATGGAACTAAATCAGGTGAATACGGTGCTTGCGCAATGATATTTGTTGAGTGTTTGGTTCAAATTTAACACAATTACGTTGAAATTTTTTGTAAAATTCGATAAATACTACTGAGGTCGACTGACATAAACAGCTGCTGTAAACACACTGGTTGACAGATCTCTCTCATTTTTGGCATCATAATTAAGGACAGTTGTACCAATCTATAAAAAAGATTTACCCGCCTTTCATATAAGCTCACACTTATTATTACTTAAAATACATACTATACCTGTCCATATCTTGGTGCACCTAGTGGTTAAGTCATTATGCTGTAGCCCTCCTTTTTTATAACAAAATTTTATATGGATGGTTGCACCTAACTCGTAGACCACTAGTTTCCATAAATATTGAAGCAATAATGTGGATTAATTAAAAAGAAATACTATGGTTGCACACGTTGTCCTTGAGTTACCTAAGCTGGCTCATAAACAATGTATTAAAATAAATTCCTCTTATTTTTTCATATGCTGCAAGGAGGGTTGGGATGAAAGCGCGTGCAGCAAAACAATCGATAAAACGAGCGCAGCGTCGAAGTGCCAATGTAAATAAATATAAAAATAAAATAACCTAAGCTGATCTCCAGCTTGAGCTGTGCATGTAAGAGGTTCCATTTATAAATGCAGTATTTTCATGTGAATAAGTAATTTCAGGAAATGTTGACGTATTAAGCAGTTTCATCGCCTTCCTTTAAACGTCACAATATTGGTAATTGACGTTGGGGATGCATATTGGCGTAGACATCGCCTAAGGCGTTATAGCTGAGCATATAACATCGCGCCAGTCGTTTTTCTTTTTTACTGTTTGGCGACAATTGGAGATTCCAAGGTCATTCTCTACCTGGTCTTTCCAACGGAGTGCAGGTCCTTCTCTTTCTGTTTCCTCCGGCGCCTTCTGCGCTGAATACTCTCCGAGCTGAAGCTTTTCATTCTTTCGGACTACACGATCTAGCCAGCATCGCAATGTGTCTTAATTCGCTGAACTATGTCAATGTCGTCGTATAATCTATTAGCCGTTGGCAAGGCGCGATCCTTTGCGCAGAACGTATCTCTCGAAATCGTAACGCCACCTCATCAGATGTTGACATCGTCCATTTCTCTACACGATATAGCAGGACGGGGATGGTGAGTGAGTTGTAGAATTTGGAGTTTGTTCGTCGAGAGAGTTCTTTATTTCTCAATTTCCTCAGTGCGACGTAGCACCTGTTGGCAAGAGTTATTATGCAATGGATTTAGAGGCTCCGTTATTGTTGGTGTTAATGCTGGTTCCAAGATAGACGAAACTATGATTTCGAAGTTATGACATCATTGCAGTGTGTACCTTCTCTATTCAGCTCTGACGCTCGAACTATTTTCTCCAGGCGTGTTTTGAAGAAGTCGCACAATAGGTAGGTTTTGGTTTTGCTCAACGTCACTTTCCACAGCCGTATTAGTTTTGCGCGGATACCAAATTCAGACATGGCATCATAAAAGCAGCTCCTTTTCATGCTGTCAAAACAGTTTTGAAATCGAACTTTAAAATACTACCCAACTTACAACTTGTTTACGACGAAGCAACAAGGTGCTTTTTGAGCTTTATTCTTTACTTCCTTTTCCCTTTCATTCTTTTTTACTGACTAAAATAATTTAATTAATTTAATATAATTATTTTATTCATAATTTTTCCGAAATCCCAAAATAATTTTTTTTTCTATTTTATTTAATTATATTTTAATGCCACAAAATATATTAATATATTCCTTTATATGTGTACATATGTATAAACAAGAATTATATTGCATTTCCAGTAACATTTAACACACTTGCGGATGCCTCTCAACCCTGTTCACATTTACTCCTTTGTTTCCTCTTCTATGCCGTCCTTAACGGTAGGCATATCCTCTAGTGTGATTTCAGTCAATTCTTGTTCTTCCTCGATGTCGCTGCCCTCCATGTCATCGACTAATGTAACTTTTTCTAATTTGCTGCCGCTTGACTTCATTGCTAACTTTTGCTCTTTAACTTTTGGCATGCCAACGGTGACAATAGCAGCCGCCGATGTACCACTTGCAGATGCTGGTTGTGTGCTGGCGCCTGCGGGGATCGAAGTAGTTGCAGCGCTGGTCTCTTTCAATCGTTCACCGAACATTGGGTTGTCGAAAGCGCGCTCTCTTACTTGACCGCTTTCGGCATCGTAGCCCATCGTAGGGCCATCCGTCACATCGGCGTCGACACCACCAGCTGTCACATTTTCAAAACGGGCAAACATGACAGTTGAACGTAACAAGAACGCACGCCAACGGTTCGGATCATAGATCCATTGTGGCACATGATGCAGATAGCGATGGTCTGGCGCATATTGCGCGAACATGACTAAAGCCACCACAGACACAAATGCTAGGCAAAGAATGATTAGCAAGATGGAACCGAAGGTAATATTCGGGTTGTAGGGACGGCCAGATGCGATCATTTCTAGTTGATGTGGCCCTTCAAAGAGTTTTGACCAATCGGTTGTGTCATTTAAGCGCTCCATAAAACGTACACTCTTCTCACTATACCCATCCCGATCGACGATTATTGCCTGCAGGTAATTTCCTTGAAGTATAATTGATGAAGAATGCCATATCTGCACGTAGTTTATGTGGTAATCCAAATCTGCGGTGAGTTCTTGCTCTTTAATAGCGGCAGCAATCACTTTGCGTAATTTATTCAAATTTCCCTCGCTACAGTACTCCATGGAGAAACGTAATACAGAGCCGCAAATCGGACAGCAACTTTCGAGGGGCGTTACCGGCACTAAACAGTGCGGTCGTTCGCAAGTTTCAATAACATTCTGACAGACCGGTGAAGTGATGTACGCATCCATTTGACAGCCGCAGGTATCCTGATGGTAATACTGCACCATTGTGTCCAAACTATTCTTGAAAAGTAGCTGCCCAATATCAGTGTGTATTAAATAATTCAAATAATCGCTGGATATGAGAGAACCTGCCAAATTCAAATGGCCCAACCTTAAGTAAACCGTGTTCTGTAAATCAACCGAAAGCGGTCCTGTCCGTTGCATCACCACCGTCTCATTGGCACAAGGTACGCGCTCCAAATGCGGAATTGCTGTATTCTGTGCATGCGCGGTGGTGCTAACCCAACTACTGGGATCGTACCATTTCCTTGTTGTGGGCATTTTCAAATAGGCACGGCGACTGCGCCCGTTTTCGCATTCTCGCTTCTGCAATTCTCCACCTAATGTTATAGTGGACTCGGGGCTAAACAAAATGGCACCATCGCGCGGCAACACCAATCCGCTGATGTCGACTGTGGTCGGCAGTGGCAGTACAGCTGGATATGTTTCGGGGAAAATTACTTCCTCGAGTGCACAGGGCAGATAACCAGATTCCCAGGCATCGGCATTATCGAAACCAGGATTCCCCAGAAGCCGTTTATTACTGCTGCTTTGAGAAATGGTCAGCAGCAGTGTCAATAATTTTAAAATTATTACTTCCGTCATTTAGATGAAAACACTTTGAAACGAGGGCTAAAACTAAAGTGAATGAGTAGAAAAAGGCTAATCGTGTGCCTATTGCCACTAAAAGGGGCGTATGAAATAAGTGATACGCCACTGATAAAAGCATACGTTGGTGTTCCACAAAGAGATAAATATTCATTTGTTTATATGTATATATTAGTTTCGTATTACACATGGGTGGGTATAGGACTATATGTTTAAGTCGCAAGCACATCTGCAGTTATTTGCATCTCTTTGCGATTGTTTTCAGATTTGTTTATACCCCGAACAGGATATAAAAAGTAACACCCAAAAGGAAACGTCGGATACTTTAATAAATGGCCAGCGTGCCGAGCTGAGTTTAGCAATGCCCGTCTATCTGTCCGTATGTATGTATGTACTCGAACTAGTTCTTCGGTTTTTGAAATATCGATCTGAAAAAAGCTGCTCATTTAGCGCAGATATGTATCGGTTCACTAAACGATCAAAATCAAGTTCTTGTATGGAAAACTTATTTATTTAAGAACATACCTTTACGAAATGCGACAATGGATTATGGTCTAAGGAAACTATACGGTTTCATTAATTTGCTGTTTTTTAATCCAACACTTCCTAATTTTGCAATTGCGCTCCTCTATAAATTTTATTTAACATGTCTGTTTCCGGCATATAAAATTGTGCAGTTTGCAAGCCTATGTGTGCTGCCCGAGTGTGCTATCAAGAATTTCTATCATTCTTGGTGTGCTATGCAAAGCTTGAGTGCCACTGTAGCAGCCACTGCTACAAAGCTGTCACTTAATTTCACATTGCTTGTTTTGCTCGCATCAGAGAATTTACAAAGTTCTCTGCCTTGTCTATTAACTTCTCGCATTATACATTTCATTGATTATTTTTGTGTGCACCGACACGGTTTAGTGGACGCGAGTTTTATGATTGTTGTTTACTGAAAGCGCTAGTAACGCTATTAATTGAATGAGTGCTTGTGCTATTCAGGTGGAAAGGTGGACACCAGTACAGAGAGCAATATACGTTTTTAATCACCAATAAAAAAATATCGCGCAAAAATGGTTAAAAATAAGTCGGCTACCGTGCACGCTGCTGATGCCTTGAATTTGGGAGTTTATAAAGCGTTACGTATTTTAGTACATTTAACGGCGGCTGTGCAGTTCGCGTATGGAATCTACTATGATTGGAACTATGTAGAGTTTCCCGAACCGATGCGCCATCCCTTCGGAGGAAAATTCAAATATCTAACATTTCTTGACGCGGTAATTTAACAATAAATATTCAGTTAAAATAAGTACATTGTAACTATTATAGAGTAATTGTGACAATGTTTTAAAACTGGAATGCAAAAGTAATGCTGTTATCTTATCTATGCAATTTTTTCATAAAAAACAACCGAACGAGTTAGCTACTGAATGAGCAGGTGGCATATAGTTGGACATAGATTATGATACGATTTTAGCATTTCTCTGTTATTGCGATTAAATAGTGGGGATTGCTAAAAAAAACCTCGTAATAAAAATAATTGTTTAAAGCATATGGGATTAATTCGTGTAAAACAGGTCCATTTTTATGATTTTTTTTAAAGAAAAATTTAAAATCTATTTTTAAAAGCTATAATAACAACGTGGTATGACCTTTGATGAATCGTCGGGACGGGACGGGAATTATTCTGAAGCGCGTCTCGGGGAAAAATTGAATTGCGTTGCCCCTCATAACTATTGGATCATATGAAATCAAAAGAAAATTTAAATATAAACAAATATTCCTAAAATCTTAACCATTCATTTATGACCACAAAAAAATTAAAAACCAAACTCCCTCTAAATGCATTTCAACAGCAAGATGTTCACTCAAATAGATACTATATAAAGACTATAGAAAAGAAGACCTTGTACGTAGCCTATTAAAAGTGACATGATTATCAGGGCATTGTAATAAAATTGGATTGTATATTTCTGATGAAGTTTGCTCAGGTATAATCTGATTAAAGTGTATAAATTCGTTGGCTTCAGTTTCTATTGGCTAATATTTATACTTTTTATTAAGTACCCGAAATTCACTAAATCTCGTTGTGGTTATTTCTCAGTTTGGCTACCTTTTATAATTTTCAATATGTTTTTTTTTTTTTTTTTGGTTTTTTGTTCTTCAATATTGCTTTATTTATTGTATCTTTACTTTCAATATGAATTTCTTTTTTTTTTGGTTTTTTTTGGTTACACTGTGTTTAAGTACAAAAAAATTGAACTTTATCTCAAATTAGGGTGTTTGTATACTAAACACTCATAATTAATAATATAATTAAATAATAAAATCTAATTTCCGCTAAATATGCAAATACTGCGGTAGACCAAGGTTCAATAAGTTGCAAAATATTGTTGCTTACTGTATGTTGTTAAATGAATATACATATGTTTCTGTTGTGGTAACAAAAAACCGACGTTTTTTTATTCACCATTAATCTCATTTAATTTACTTTTTCAGATCATTCAAACAATATACTACGTTATATCCCTAATAAATGATTTTGTGGGAACCAACGAAGTGGCGCCAAAACGTACACCCACCATACGCAAAGTCAAGGACTACCTAATGTCAGCTTTTGCCTTCCCAGTGGCGTTGAATGTGGGCGTCACATTTTGGACATTGTATGCCATTGACCGCGAATTAGTCTTACCACGTGTGCTAGATCCAGTATTTCCGAGGTGATTATATGAACATAAGTACTTATATTATACATAAATTTCAAGCAGGAATTCCATTCAATCGATGTGTAACTAACGAATTTCAAACATAGATTATTTCTTAAGGCACATATATTAATATCCGTGTACATATTTAATTGTATCTAACACACGTATTATCTTCACAGTTGGCTAAATCATGTTTTGCACACCAATGTCGTGGTATTTATGGTACTGGAACTTTTCACTTCATTCCGCGCCTATCCGAAACGCAGCAAGGGCTTAGGCGGCCTCTCAGCATTCGTTGTCAGCTATCTCATTTGGTTGCATGTTGTCAAGCATTATTCCGGCTTTTGGGTCTATCCGGTACTTGAGGTGCTGCAGCTACCCCAACGCATTATCTTCTTTGTTGCTGTAATAGCATTTACATTATGTTTGTATCTGTTTGGCGAATTCATGAATAACATTGTTTGGGAAAAGGAACTGAAGCTGGCGCAACGCAAAGTCAAATAAATGACGCTTGAACGCGAAAATATTTCTTAAAATATTCTATTTGAACGCTTTGAACCGATTTGAGCGGCCATATCTACATATGAGCAGTCGTGAAACAACTGGAGTAGAGAAAACTATTTAGAAAATATAAACAAAACAAATTTCTTATGATATTTTAAACTTAAAGCTTTGCATGAATATTTCTAAAAATGTATTTAGTATATGCTGGTTTGTATATGACCAAAAAACCAATTCTTACCAAAATAAATTATATTGTATGTAGTCAATTCCTTTAAATTTATTAAAAACTTGAAGTGCATAATTACTAAACATATAATTCACTGTTGAACTCAGCTGATGCAGCAATTAAAATTAAATATATATTTATAGGCATTATAAATAACATTCTTTAATTAGATTATTCAAATCATTTGAATTAAGCTGCACCAGAATCGGTGCGAGTGAACTCGAATCAATATGCAGAAAGATATTAAGGCACTTAACACACTCATATCAGCGCACTGGAGTTCGTTTTAAAATTGTTATTCTATAAAGTAAAAGTAATTAAAACTATCTGATGAAAATATAATAAATTCATTTAAGTATAGAAAAGTTGCTGTTATTGATTGTTTAAGGAAAGAAGCTGAAAACAAAAAAGAATACGATTGGACGATGTAAAAAAAAAAATAAACAAGAAAAACATTTACTTTGAACCCTTACCAAATACCAAAGACTTAAACTTGATTTTGATCGGACAATTTGTACGAAAATTTTATGCTATAGTCCTGTCTTAAATAATAAACATGGCCAAATTTCGTGACGACATTTTATAAAATAAAATTATCCATACCAGGGCAAGAGTTTGATCGTTCAGTTTGTATAGCATATATGTACATAGTTACGCTAGTTTGATAGCGACGTGCCTGATAAATGTGCAAAACTGAGGCTCAGCCGAACATAAATCACCTCAAGTTTTAACGCTGATAATTTATATACATACATACATACATATGCGTATACATATATAATTGGGTACCCGACTTTTCCCTCCGGGCCTTACAAATTACATGACAAACTTAATATACCCTATTCATTTATAACAATTAACTTTTATTTATTATAAAAAACTTGTTTGACACTAACGAAACAGAATAGAAAGATATTTATGAAGTGCGAAAGGTAAGTAACGTGAAAGTTAAACAAATCTGTCTCAAGGGAAACATTAGATTGGTTCTACTCCCATTAGCGTACTTATGTAACTGCGATTTTTAAATGTCTATTACAATATTCTGTATGCTACGAGAACTTATTTGAGATTGATTTAATTTTTTGTAAGTGCAGCACTAAATTTGCTTAAAGAATATAGTACTTTTTATCCCAACACATACAATTCATTCTTAGTTTTCATTTACAATCTAATTTTATATACAAGTGCTTATGCTCGTTTTGTAACCGGCAAGTAAATCCAAAAACAAAACTTCTACAATCTCATTATTGTTTGTTCTCTGAGCGTGACGTATTACTAACACTTCACTAAGTAATTTGTATGCTCAGAAGCGTGAATCTGTGTTATCTCTTGAACAGTTTGGGAACGAATGTAAACGAAAGTGACAAAACTTGGAAAGATGTGAAAGTGTCGGAGAATACTATGTAGTTGCCAAGTGGCAGGCAATAAAACATTACCTGCAGTATTGAAGTGTGTTTTATTTGGAAATTGGAAATTTAGTACCAAAGATGACAAAAAGTAAGAAACGGCTAAAGGAAGAGCTGGAGGCGAAAGCACAGTCCACTGTTGTTGAGGAACGTTTATCAACAACAAATGATGCTTATACACAGGTTCATTTAAAGAAATACTTATGATTGAAACTGCTTCGTTTACTAAATTATTATTTATTTGAAGGGTGCCTTCTGCTACCTCCGCTTGCTCACACACACTATAGGATTACTGCAATTTGCCTATGGCATCTACTACCATTGGTTCAATGTGCATTGGCCGCAGCACTTACAGGATGAGGAAGAGTTGAAAACACGTTGGGGTGGCAAATTTAAATATCTTACATTTCTCGATGTGGTTTGTATTCTACAGATCGGAAGTTTGAATTTGCAAATGTGTGTAATTATAATCGTCATTCTGTAGATACTGCAAGCTCTTTATCATCTAGTGGCATTACTTAATGATATTATGGGTTCTAATGCAATAGGACCGCCACGTACAATGCCTGGAATTCGGAAACTTCGCGATTATATGTTTGCTGCATTGGCTTTTCCCATCGCACATAATGTGTGCATCTCTTTTTGGGTTATATACGCTTACGATCGAGAACTTATTTTCCCATCAGCGCTAGATGCAATTTTCCCAAAGTAAATTTTTATGCGATCTAATTTTGTACTTCTTATTTAAACACATGCCATACTTTGTAATCTCCTTCTTTAGCTGGCTCAATCATATCGTTCACACCAATGTGGCTATGCTCGGCATACTCGATATGTTCACTTGCTTCCGCCAGTACCCCAGTCGTGCAGCCGGCCTCACTGGCACTATTGCATTTATGGTGCTTTACCTTATTTGGATGCACATTGTACGCTTCTTTTCGGGTCATTGGGTATATCCACTGCTGGAAGTACTTAATCTACCTATGCGTTATTTCATGCTCAGCGCATTGCTAGCTTTTACGGTGTGCTGCTATTTCCTTGGAGAATTTCTGAACAATACTATTTGGAGTCCAGAATTACGTTTGCTGAAAATAAAAGACGCCAAAAGTGAATAAATCGAATCGATAAAAATCTGTGCAAGTCGCACATCTGTAAAAACAACAACAAAACATACAGTTTGACCAATGGAAAATCTAGCTTTAAACAACGAAAGTGTTGATGTATTATGATTTGAGTACTTTTACACAGTACCGTTGTCATTTATGTATCATTTTTATTGACAATTTTGACAATGTATAATTTCTTAATACAATAGAATCCTACGTTTAAAAATGTTCAAAAAATCTTAAGGCACTAACAATTATTTCTATATTTGAGCTTTTCTCGTTGATTTCACGCAGTAAAAATATAGAAAAATTTATTAAAATATTTTCTGTACTTTCCCTTACTTTGATTACAAAATTAGTACTTTTATGCTATAAAAGTAGAATTATAATCTATATTACAAAAAAGTTATGTATAAATATATGCTTAAATCATATCAAGTCAGTACAGAGGTTTTATAGTATATGAGTATATTATAAAAATCTATAAATACATTTAAATGCAATATTCGTGATTTCGGGTTCAAAATGAGTATTTTTCAGACAATATTTTCGTTATAAAAAACATGCGAAACGAAGCCTACTTACGGTAAATAAAAGAATTACCAATTTACCAAACTATAACTGCTTAAAAGGTACTCGTTAGTTACATAAATTAAAAAAAAAGTGAAAAAACGTTAACTTCGGCGGCACCGAAGCTATACACAAATATAAAATTAATTAATTTTGATCGGTCCATTTGTATGCATCCGAGTTTCGGAAGGCATCTTTTCAAATACAAAAGTTTTTCATACAACGACTAGATCTCTAAAGTTTCGTTTTCGGTGCTACTAACTTCGTAGCGAACTTTATATAATATGCTAAGGGTATAAAAATGCAAAAAAATTTATGTATATAAGTGCATTAAACAAAAAGCACTAACTGTTCTACTAAGTGCTACTAAACACTTTGCTTTACATTATCCGCTGCTGCACATTTTTGACTTTCGCTGACAATGACCTTATGCGAGTTTCTTAATTGTTAATTGAGATTCTATTTTTATTTACTTCGATGGCAGCAACAATAACTTCAACTTTTCGGATTCGCTTAAGAGCGTTGTTTCCCTGTGCTTGTTATTGTTGTTGCGCAACAATGTATTCATTTCGGTGGCGTCGATGGCTTCGTTAGCATAATCATTTTTCTGTTTCGCGCTCTTCGCATTCAATTGTCGCATTGCCAACTTCAATTCGTCTTCCTCATAGGAAGATAAATTGTGCGTTGCAATTTCGAAGGCATTCGCTTGTATGCCCACGTCGCAGCTCGTTTTGCTGTTACGCGAGTGCGGCTTGCCTGTAGAGTGCGCCGAGTAGGAGCTGTGCAATGTCAAACCTAGCGGTAAGTCGAGTTCGGAGGAAGTGCACGAAGAGGTGATGGAATCGCCAATTTCAACGATACCATCGCCATTGAGATCACGTGTTAAATGCAAATTCAAATCAGATATATTAAACGGATTCTCCTCGTCGTTGCTGTGGTTGTGTAACAAAGCGGTCGCGGCAACATTCGAGCGCATTGAACTGTGCTTTCTGCTCTTGTTGCTGCGCTGTGAGCGACGACTGTTGCTGTTAGCAAGCGCGGCCGCAGCGGAGCATGTTCCAGCGATCGCAGTGTTGGTCGCCTGTGATTTACGCGAATGCCGGCTACGTGTAGAGTTCCGTGAATTGCGGTTACCGCCCGATTCATTCGATTTTTGCATATTCTTTAAGAGATTCTCTAAAACGATCTGTTTCTTAACATTTCGTTCGCTTGTTTCAGCATTTATTTCTTCGATACGTGCACCTGCATGTGCATGTGTCACATTGTTTTCATCATTATAGTTGGAATCGTCACTTAGATCCTGTTTAAGCAGTACATCTAAGCGAGAATCGTGTATTTTGAAGGAGGCATGAGAATTTTCCTCCTCGGAAGAGCTGCTCAAGCCTTGCTGCTGCAGGAAAGGCATAAGCAACTGACCGTTTTTGGCCAAAAATTCACTGATATCGGCCGGATCCAAACCTGTGAAGAATCAAAGTGTTTGCCGTTATTTTATAACGCATTATTTTTGTGTAACCTATTTGTGTGTGTACTCACCAGCATTGGCGCTGCGTCGCTTCATCATTTTACCTCCGTGTGTGTGGTGTTTCTTTGTACTTTGCTGTGCAAATAGGCCGACCTTGTGACTGACATTTGGATATGTGGTCTTTTTTAGAGCAATGACCTGCGACTCTATGGAGGTACTGCTTTCACGGCGTCCACTATATTTGCGTCCAGTTGTGGCTGCCGATATAAAGTCACGACGTTTATGCGTACGCTTATTAGTGGCAGTTGCATGTTTACTACTGTGATGATGATGATGATGGCCATTGCGTGTGCGTGAGGCGACTTTTGTTTTCATTTCGGCAATTTTTACTGACACCTAAATATTTGGATGTAAATTATTACCCATTATACGTTACTTAAGTGTTGACAGCAGTTACCTGAGAGTCTACAGAATTCCGTCTTGATTCTACCGAAACATGTCGTACACTAAAACTTATCTCCGAGTCCACGGAGTTTTTGCGTGGGCCTTGACTCGATGAGTTTGTGGTGCCCGCCCCGGTGAGTGCCATCCGGCGTTTCACAAATTGTGGCAAATAATTCGCCCATGTTGAACTGATTTCATTGGTTTCAGATGAGTTTAAATCATTTACATCAAAATTCAAACCTACAGGGTCGGTGTGCGTGTTGTAAAGTGTTATGGATAGCCTGCCCTTATCCTCGAACTCTTTGCGTTTTGCCCAAGTTTGAGCGATCACCTTGTGTTTTGGCATTTTTATTTCTTCCACAACTTCCTTTCCGCATTTCCTAAATACGTAAACAAATTTGTTTAAAACGATTTTAAGAACAAACTTATGGAATACATACTTTCTTATGTAACGACGCCAGGTGTCAAGCGACGACGGTGTCCAGCACCAAGTAGACATGACAATTCCCGAGCCAAAGAGGCAGATCAAATGCAGCTGCAGCAACGCAATACTAGGACGATTTTCGATTCGGCACTTTTCCTCCGTTGCAATGCGACAACTGAAATTGTGAAAGTGAATAAGTTTCCAGCCTACAAATTCCACTGTGATTGACTTACACTATGAATTTTCCGAGACTTTCAGCCCATTCGCGTGAATGCTTAAACTCGTTTACATGACAGGCGATGGCTGCTAATATGAAAATGAGTGTAAATATCGAACACACACCCATTCTTACAATAATCAGATGTATCTTATTGCTTGCCGATGTGGATTTAATATCGTTGGCAAAATGCTTCAGCCCAAATAGCATTATCATGCCGCGTGTAACAAAATAGCCACCAACCAAAATAACGCCACATAAAGGGCCCAGCAATAACGCCGCCCGCATGGGATGATTTAGGTAACCAACAAAGCAAATGCCAACCGTACTGTTGCCATCTACTTCGCTCAGTGCCATTGTGGTAATGGTAAGCACCAGCGGTAGTGACCATGCAACCAAATGGAAATATGAACCTTTCTTATCAATGCGATCCTGCACGTTGCCCACTGCACGCAGGTGCCAAGTGTAGGTGAGGAAAACAAACCAAACCATGGCTGCGGTTAGAAAGTAGTAGACAAGTACAAATACCACAATGCACGATAGATTTTCACCGGCAGTCGGCTCTGAATGTCGCAGCGTACCATCTTTGCGGCAAACGATATCCTCACGTGAACCGGGTGTGAATTGTGCCAGCCAACTAAGGTGTAAAATTTTATAGTAAGTTTCAATTTCTATTTATTAAAGTTTTTAACATTGAGGTACTTACCCCAAACAGGAAATCATAAAGCATAAATTTATGTAAAACACAATCAAAGCTGGGTACTTATTAGCATTCTCCCAATCAATAATAAAAGTGGCTACAACAAATAAATTAGCTAAGAAACACAGTGTGCCCAGCCAGCTAATCAATTTGTGAATTTGCCGATGCTCATCATCTGTATATAAAGGATCTTTGCATTGTACACCGCAACCTTCAATGCCGGGATAGTAACTGCTGCTGGAATCGGCTGGCACCAAAGGTGGCAAACAGCTACCTGTTGCATTGAATTTCATATCCTGCACATCGTTGGTACATTTAGGTGGAAACAAAGTCTCATTGCAACGTAGGAATTCGGGGAAATACGAGCTATTGTAGAGTATGCGACATGGTTCCCATGTTTTGCGACACATTTCCACAGAGGGTAAGTAAACCATATCCTTGCCATTTATTTGTTCACATTTTGGCATAAACACAGAGCAGAGAAAAGGCTGTGCGAAATATTGTGGATTAAATTGTGTATTTTTATAAATGATGTGATATGTGTACTTACTTGTATTACGGCCCAACATTTGGGTACATTTCTAAGCGCACGATAATTACTTAAATGCTTTAACATTTGATCTTGGTTTTGGTAGTCGGTGAGATCTAAACTGGTTAAACTATATGTAATGTTAGCACCAAAACATGTGTTGTTTACGAGCCGCTCGCAGCGACCATGACGCACACACTGTGTGTGTTGCATATCCAGGCCACGCCCGTCGAACCAAGGCTTATTGTCACGATTCTTCTTACCATTAATTCGATAATTGATTGTACCATTTATGGGCTCCAAATCGGTTTGTATAGTCACAGTGGTGGTGGATGTGTATGACGTAGCGAGTGTGTTAGCGTTCCGTGAAGAGACATCTCCTAGCGTACTAGGCAGTTGAATATAAACGCATAGTAACAAAAAGTAACTTAACTGCGTTTTACTCCACTTGTCCATGGTACAATACTGTTTTGTCTTCCTAGAACAATCGCAAAATTTGTATATGAGTTATACCATGAAAAATATCATCAAAAGCTACTCACTTCAATGCAAGCAATTTAATAAAGAATTCGCATAAACAAAAGGACTTTATTAAAATTCACGTAACATAGTAATTCATATTATTAAAGACATGCACTCAATACGAAATTAAACACAAATTTGAAAGAAAACAAAACTCAACTCAGACCGCGGAAACAAACGGTAAGAAAATAAATGGCAGGTAAGATTGCTATGGACCACCCGGGATGCGAAAGAGAGAACAAAAACTAAAACAAAATAATATATAAGAGAATGCAAAATAGAGATGCCAGACCGATACGGTGTTGAAAGAGTCATAACAATTGCTCATTGGTATGAAATATATTCGCGAAAGAATATTCGTTCACGCATTTTCTATTGTTAATGTACAAGACATGTAAGAGGGAAATTTATAGCAACAGAATATTCGAATTTTAATCAGTTTTACAATTTTTCAAAGAAGAAATTTTAAATTATAATAAAAAATTTAAATTCTTGTAAAATTTCTAAATAGCACAAAAAAAAAACAACAATAACAATAATTAAATTTTTAATACATGCTAGTGGGGAAAAAAATTCTGGTGTCTCTGAGACAACCGTCCTGGCATCGATGCGGAGGATTCTACGAATTGCCCTCTCAAATACATAGCTGGTGTTAACCTTTTCGTCGATGAGACTACCGATGAACTCTTTGTTTAGGAGAGTCCGTACATACCGATATTGTTCGTTGAGAGGCGAGAGACAGATTGCAATACCGCAAAATTTTACCTATTTTATCAGGGTGGAGGGACGGAAGAAAGACTAGTTGGGAGGTTAATTAACGATTTAAACCTCTTTTGGTTTTACCCCCCAACTAGCAGCTTGGAATGACGCATACCGTGCGCTCGCTGCCAATACCTTTCCTTGCACACTCTTTCTTCCTTGCGGAGCAGCTCCTTCACAGTGTGGGGACCCACCGCAATGAATGGTTCAGGCCCAACCATACTGGTGGAGGCTGCGGAGCGGGCTAGCTCGTCAGCTAGTTCGTTGCCGGCTATACCCCTGTGGCCGGGCACCCAGATTAGGTGCACCTGGTTCTTTGCAGCTAGGTTGTTCAACCGTTCTCTGTACTCCTGCGTTTGTATGATGCTTTTTACCATTCATTTCAGGTGACTTCTGCCGCGCCGGTATCCCCGCAAATCTAATTCGGCTGTGAACACTGGCGTTTAGCAATACCAAAAGCCCCGTCAGGATCGGGAATGATCTATTCGAGACGTTCGATACCAAACTGGGTTTCAGACAAAGCGACTCCCTATCGTGCGACTTCTTCAATCTACTTCTTGAGAAAATAATACGAGCTGCAGAGCTGAGTAGAGAAGGTAAAATCGTCTATAAGAGTCCACAGCTGCTGGCGTACGCCTATGACATCGATACTTCCTTTTAAGTTCTGCTCTCTCCAGACTGAATATGGGGGCGAAGCAAATGGGTCTGGTAGTGAACGAGGACAAGGCGAAATATCTCCTGCCATCAAGCAAACAATCATCGCACTCCCGATTTCGGACTCAGTAAGCAATTGAGAAGTAACGACTTTTCTCGACGAACAAAGACCGAACTATATAAGTCATTCATCAGCTCCGTCATTCTATATGGTGCAGAGGAATGGATTATGACATCTGATGAGTCCGTGTTAAGACTTTTCGAGGGAAAGGTTCTGCGGTAGATATATGGTGTTTTTCGCTTTGGTAACGGCCAATACCGCAGTTGATGGAACGATGAGCTGTACGAGTAGTACTCGCCCAGGAAAGCAAAGGAAGAAGAAGACCTCCACTCTGTTGGAAAAGGACCTTTTCCGGGTGGAAAAGGACTTGGCTCCCATTGGCAGCAAATAACGAAAAGGAAGAGCGACTAGCGCGTTGTTGTAAACTCGGCTATAACCGCGTAAACGGAGTATGCCTCATTAAAGAAGAAGAAGAAGAAAAATATACAATCTAAATTATATTTTTAGGTAGGTTCATTGATTTCAACGGTTGTCGTAACCTTGAATTCTTTAAAGGTTGCAGCAGGTAAGATACTCAGAACATTTTAAATTAAACACACACAGTGAAGAGAAACTAACATGCACTTCGCATATGTAAACAACCGGAATTCCCTTCGTCAATCATAAATTCCTGCGAACATGTGCATTCACCTGCATTCAGTGCCTAGACACTTTACCATTTGGCCAGGGCTATCTTAACTGCCATGATTTAGTTCATTTGCCTAATCAGGGAATGCGGCGACCCAATCACTGGCCGACAATGTAGCTCAATGCATCGCATTAGTTATGGAATAACCATCGACTAATTGAGGCTTAGCAGTAGGCGCATCGAGTAGAGAATCCGATTTAGTGGTGGGGGGTGTGTGTGTGTGTACGTTCATATCGTTAGTAGGTGACGACCGTCGCTTGTTGTGTTGGCGATTAGGGTCAAATATTGACGTTGCGAAATGAGTTATTCGCTTACCGAAGAGTGCGTGGAGAGAGAATCACGTAATGAAGTGACTTACATCAGTGTTTGTGTGTGGGAGCAACACAGTAATTTGGGCTCCCACAAATGCCAAGCAATTCAATTAGAGCAATAACACCAAAACCGCGTTGTGACAACATACCCAACCCTCCAAGAGAGAGCATGGTTTAAACACAGTTACTCTTATTGAAAGCTTATTTTAAAGAATTAATCTGGAGTATAGCTAAATAACAATAAATATATAGATACAAATGAAACGTGCAGTAATTTACCGTTAGATAATGTTGAAATTTGTATTGCGGTGCATATTTCAATATGTCATATATTCGAGAATATCAAAGGACTTCTGCTAATCATTCCCATGCTTGATTGGCGGCCAAATATAGTGCGAACAATGTCTGCACGCTCATTATGTAATGGACCTGCGTTTCTATAGGCCCCTCCACCTCGAACTGTTGACACAGTGTGCGCACATAACGCGCAACGTCCTCATCTTCCAGGCACTGCTGATACGCCTGTTGCACAGCTACACTAGCATCAGCATACGAGCGCGGCCAATTCATCAATAAGGGCTCAATCTCTTTGCGCGGTTGTATATCATTCACGGTTTGGGTCATATGCAATTTCTCGACCTCATTAATCCACTTGTCAATTTCCTTAGGCGATTTGGCAGTTGGAATCATTGAAGCCGATGCAGAGCGCGCATTGGAACCACTACCAGTGAGCACCGAACGCAATTTCATATTAAGCAAACTCGGCTCCGATTGTTCACCGGACGGCTCGTCAAGCAGATAAATACCCATTTTATGTAAATACTCGTTGATTTCTTGCTGACGTTGAGGCTTCGATAGTGGCGGTATGGTGACCTTGAGGAAAGCGTCCACATCACCGACAGATGGTACAAAATCTGGTATGAAAGGTTGCAGGCGATAAGGTGTATCAATAGATTGCGGTGTATATTTTAATATGTACGGAAAGAGTTCTTTTAGCTCCTGATTTATTGCTAAATTTTCCCAATATTCAGATTTGATGGACAACTGCTGCTCTTGCGGAGATGATTGTACTGTTGTCGCATCTCCAATAACTTCAATTTGTGGTTGTGGTGAAACAGCTTCATCTGATTCACTTTCGGATGGTACAATGAGTCCACCACCACGCATCGGAGGTTTAGCCGACAATACATTGGCAGTACTGCGCGCGCTGCCCGGTCGTGTCTGTGGTCGTTGGTTAGCTGTGCCGCGTGCTAAACCGTCTATTAAGCGCGGCTGCATTTCACTTACATCATCGTCGTCATCGTCATCGTCATCGTCATCCTCGTCATCGTCATCGTGATCAATAATATCCTGCAATAGGCCATCATCGTCGGTCGAGCTACCATGCTATTGTGAAGTTTAGAAATTTGTTATATTACGCCTCTGTAATTCTAATTAATTACAAATAAACTGAAAGCTTACAATCTTACTGCGACGCAAGGTAGCAGTTCGATTAGTCGATGCGGTCCGACCACTGCCATTGCTTGGTATTCGGTCTACTTTAAAATGACTTAGATTCTTGGAATCTGGCCCACTAATTGAAATCTCCTCATCATAATAATTCATTTTAATGCCTGCTTAAATAAATACACTTATTTATAGAGCTACAAAAGGAAATTACACCGCAGCAAAAATATTTTCTTTTCAGCAGTAATCTTATTTGTTTGTTGCCACCGTGTTTGTTTATACCGTTTCCTTGACAACTTCTATTGTATTACGTTCTGCCTTGAGTTTATAGCACAGTCATGCGTTTGAAAAATCTATCTTGCAAAAAATTAACTGTTTTAATGCTCTCAAAAAATATTATTTAATTAATGCGATTTGCAACTAACTTTTTTTGCTTGCATTTGTAATAAATTTCGTTATTTGCTTCTTCACATCACATCCGCTTTGACAGCCGCCTTTCCGTTGCATCATTTCGCAGCTGGCAATGCTGTAGTAATGTCTGCGCTAGTGTTACCGGATGTACTGAAGCCATTTATCTTTTGCACTTACTTTAATACAACTAAGTTGGTGTTTTTTTTTATTTTTTATTTTTAAAGTAAATTTCTAAATCCTATCATTATTTCTATGAAAATGTAGAAAATGAATTCTGTTATGCATAAAGCATACATATATCATAAAATTGAATTTTAAAAACTTAAAATTTATAAAATATATAATATATATGACTTTATAAATCTATAATAACATGAAGCTTAAATAATTCAATCATATAAGGTTGTGTCGATAGCCCAAAAATTACAATTTTTCAAAAGTGTTTTAAGCCATAATGTCAAAATCAGCAGTTTAGCTTTGGTTTTATGATTCAAAATAAAATTTTCGAACATTTCGAGCAATGAAAATCTGTTTTTTGAGTGATAACTGAATAGGAATATATTATACTATATCATACAAAAAAAATTTTTTGTGATTCGAAAATAAATTTTTCAAATTTCAACTAATGAGAATATGTTTTATGTTATAACTGAATACCAATAGATTATAAATCAAACAAAGTCAGCAAAATGAAAAACAAAACATTTTTTTTTCCTTAATTTAAGGAATAAAAAATGTTTTTGTAAGAGGCAGCACGCTCCGAAGTAACACAGAATGTTCATAACTGATTCTTGATTCTTAACTAATTAAAATTGTTTGCAAATATATCTAAAATATTTTGTACACTTTCTGAACTAGCCGGCAACATCACCAGCTGGCGGTTTTCATCGCTATTCCAAGAGCAACGAATGCCAATTGGTATTATTGCGCGTTGTTGCTTTCGACACGTCGGACGTCAAAGTTGTTTTTAATTCGTATTTCTGTGGCGGTGGAAACGGAATTTGTTTTGAATTTTTGGTTTCGTAGCAAGCAAGTATGCGATTATAAAATTTATTATTCATATACCGCGATTTGTGTGCTTACGGTTTAACAGTATCTCATGGGAATACTCAAATCGTTCTACTTTATCGGTAGTCTACTTTATCGGTTCGGAACTAATTCTTAACTTTATATCTTGCGAGTTTCAGCGCATTTTGTACGCGTAATTCAGTGGCAAATAATAAGTGTTAATTTCATGAAGCAGGAATATTAGATATTAAAGAATAAAGTGGCACTTATGTGCAACAAGAAAATAATTATACAACAATTAAATTATATCCATATAAAGTGTGTTGCTAATCAAGTGAATTAAGCTCCCAATGAAAAAGTGAGTGAGTACATGATTAATTAAAAAAGTTTTATTATAAAAATACTAATAAAAAAATAAAAGTCAGAGTGTCACCGTGCAGTAAAAATAAATCTTAAACTAAATTAGACGAAATGAATTAATTGCCGCCATCCAAGAGTTGCAAGGCTACGATAACACGTTGATCACGACGATTTAGTTACCAGCAAGTAGTGTATTTGTTGTTTGTGCCAACTCTGGCTAGGTGAGCGAACTTTTTACCCGATTCATGCCAAAGGATTAATTCTCTGTTACTTTGGTGAGGAGCACTCAATAAAAAGCGAGTAAGACGACCAACACCGGCATTTTAAGTTCCATTGACAATAACAACAAAAGTGTGAAAAGTGCAAAAGCAAAAGCAAACACAAAAGGTAGGTAAATCAAAAGCACGTCGACTTGTTTCATGGGACAAATAAAAACTGTGTGTTCCTTTCATTATTATGTGTGTGCGTGTGTACGTGTGTTTTAATATAAAAAGTGAGGTTATTATCCCAAAGGAGGGTATAACTGGTATAGGTACGCACCTACACATACGCAAGTGTAGAGTTAAGTTAATAAAGTGTATTGGTGGAAGCGGCTAGCAGCAAAAGTTTCCGTGTTAAGCTTGGTACTATAAGTTTTTGCGGAGATATGTTTAGTGTTGTTGTTTATTTATTATTTTGCCGATTGGAAAGTCGAAAAGATCAAACTAAATAACAAACTTAATATCATTGAAATTTAGCAGAGCTAAGCTTAAAGCGAAAATGATAATGTGTTGTTATCTAATGTTTTGTAATGAAAATTCTAACGCATTTATTTACGTACGTACATATATTGTTTGTTTGTGCGGATGTTTACAATGCTGTGAATGGTTTTTTTAAGAAATCACAAGTTAGAAAATCGTTTATTGTAGAACGTTTATTATTACTCGAAAGAATATTCTTTGGCATTAATTTTTTTAAGATTATTTCTTTCAAATTTTGGCCCATCCGTTGAGTGCAATTTTCGATGACTCGTTCAGCTTTTCGACTGGCGAATGACAAGCGTGATGTTTGCCCGCCTGAAACGAAGCGGGATTGTCCTCAGAGACTTTAGATTTTACACATCTCCACAGGAAAAAGGCTAAAGTTGTGATATCACACGATCTTGGCGAACAATCGACCGGCCCAAAATGCGAAATTATCTGCTCACCGAAGTGTTCTCTCAATAAAGCCATTAATGGTTACGTTCTCACCGGCATCATTTTTGAAGAAATATTGACCGATGATTCCACAAACCGCACCAAACCTTTGTTTTTTTTAAGGGGTATTCTACTCTAGAATTTTGAAAAATTTGATTTTTTTCATATATTTAAAGTTTAGACCCTTCAGAACATATCCTCCAAAGAATTTTTTAAAAATTAAAATTTTAAGAGCTATAGTTACTTTAGTGACGCAGTACCTAGCCCGGTAGGTAGGTAGACTCACTTTTTAACGCGTTTTTCTCGAAACTACTTTTTTCCACACGGTACCGGCATTATCTCAAGTTCTATACTTGTTTTTAATATTAAAAAAAAAAATGCAGGAATTAAAAAAACACGTAAAAAATGATTTTTATTTTTAGGCAGTCGCCATTTTGAAAAAAAAACATTTTTTTCGTATTCCCTGAAATAGGGACTATAACAGCTCTAATTATTTTAATTTTTAATATTTTTTTGTAAAATTTTTTTTTCTGTATTCTTAAGATATCAATAAACACACCATAAAAATGTATAGTAAAAATATTTTTGGTTTTTTTTTTAATAAAATTCAAAATTCCAAAAAAATTCCAAAATTTGATTTTTAGAGTAGAATACCCCCTTAATGAAATGGCGCTCTTGAATCTTTATAGAGGTTGCTCTTACAATAATATAAAAAAATTTGGCTCGAAAAATGAACTTTTCAAGAACCCATAGAGCGAACCGATGTCTAAACTAGAATATTGTTAAAGTTTCATTTCATTTTATGCAATCGTTCTCAAGTTATTTGGTTAGTTTAAACATAGCTTCAAAATACTATTCGACTTCGACTTTCATACGACAACTTAGCGGTGCTCAAAAGCAAAAGAACTATTTAGTTTCTCCGTCGATTTGTGCCCATAAGTTGTGGATACAACATTACACACCTGAGCCCAATTGGCAGTGCATTGAGTTGCTATATTGGAGGTCGTGTATTAACGCTCAAAAACATCTGAAACGACCGACCAGTCAGGATTAGCCACCAATTTTTGAGATTCACATCATTTTCATCGAATATCTTGAACATGATGGAACAATCAATAAACAGTATAACTGTGCGTTATACCATTGATTGGTCGACGAGATCATAGTTAGATCATATTATTAGGTGAATGACTTTTAGTCCATGTAATATACAATATATATAATTTTATCGTTTTTGATAACGAAGAAAAAACATATATTTAATATACGGTGCCTCTGTCTCATATTTTTAAATATTCCAGCACTTAAGCTACTTAAAGCTTATCTCAAAAACAAACAAAAGCAGGGCAACTATAAATATGCAAAAATGCCAGGAGAAAGCGAAAGGTCATAAGAAAAATATGTGCACTTACGAATAAAGCAGGACAACACGCCTCTCAATTTTGTTGAGCATAAGCAGCCAACATAGTCGAGGCAGCTCAATAAAAGAAAGGAGAGCAACGTCTTCGTTTGTTTTGACTGGTTCGCTATTATTGTTATCGTTTTTATTATGTTTTCCATTTATTGTCATGCTTGGCGATTTCTTTGCTTCTATTTTTTGTGCCTTTATGTGTATTCCTAAGGATGCTTAGCATTTTTATTTTTCACTGAACTTCTCACACAACCTGTGCGCAGTAGTCTGCTCTCCTGCTTTCACGTACTGCTGTTCTCAGCATCCGGTAAGACTTTCACTGTTGCTGAACTTGATTATTGTCGCAACCAAGGAAACCAGCGGTACAAACGGCGAGAGTGGTACTTAAGCGAACAATGAGCTCGGAAGTGGCACTCACGCATACACAGGATATACTCAACGGCCCTTCTCACTTTTCTAGAGGCATAAAAAGAAAAGCACAGGATTGCTACCATAACCGCATGTGTGTAGGAAGGAAGCAACGGAATAGCAATGAATTTATGCCTTGAGCATGTCTTGGCACGTTGCTTTTACCCCCCAACTGCTGCCGCGTAGTCTATTTTTAGGCGCTTATGATAGCTGCGAAGCTACGCTGAACCATTATACCAAGTTCAAACACTTAGTTACAAATAATAAGCATATGCAAGCAAATATTACCCAAAATAAAGGAAATGGGGCAAACAATTGCTTCCGCCTGCTGTTCAACATTGGTGCACGCGTATGAAGAGACAATATCCAAAGCAGTCTCAACAACAGAAAATTTCGTTACTCGTGCGAGTCGACATGCGACCGAAAGAAAGCAGTGTGGCTTAATTTACAAACAAATAATAATATATAAGATTATACTAAGAAAGGCAATGACAACAATAACCGTGAAAGCCAAAAACGAAAAATATACAAATAATAAAAAATAAAATAAACTGAGCGGCGTTGCGTTAAAATTGCAAACACCCGAGTTGATAGCATTTTAGTTGCCTCAGTTGCCGCCCGCAGTCGATAAGCAAATAAAAGAAAGCCTACTTTCGGGCTATTTTACCATGTTAGATAAGCCTGATGTCACAAGGGGGAACACAGCATAACGATGGACGTTAGAATCCTCCATCCTCTGCTTCTTAGTGTAGGCTCCTCTTTATGGCATGATAATGAAAGGCTCACAAACTGTAGAAGGCGCATAAAAGAGGCGCTTACATGTTCCAAAAAAATATTGTGTACCCAAAGCGCAATAAATAAAAGTAAAATAAAAATATCTAAGATAAGCCACGCAGAATTGACTAAGGCGCAGCACACTGAAATAGCTAAACCAAGAATAAATAAAAGTTTTATTACTTTTATTGCTCTGCAAGGATGCTCCAAACTGTCGGTCGATATGGAGAATATTATGGATTAACATAACAGATGAAAGTAATTGTGGCATGTGATAAGACGTTGGCGAGACATGGATTCATGTGTGCTTAACGTCACAGTCAACTAATGAAATCTGACAGCTTTTCTCAATGGGGAAAAAATAAGCTTTGCTTCAATTGTGCCTTAAACCAAGTGTGCGTCCTTTCTTCTTCTCCTTTAATGGCATACACTCTGCTTATGCGGTTACTCCTTTCCGCGACAATTGGAGATGCCAAGTCCTTTTTCTCCTGGTATTTTCAACGGAGAGCTTCTCCTGGCGTACTGTGTCGAATACTCGCAGAGCTGGAGTGTTTCAGCGTTGGATTTCAAAGCTGTCGTTTTGGTTGGTGTTAATGATGGCTCCAAGGCAGACGAAATTATCTACAATTTCAAAGTTATGACGAATGCGATGACTGTTTATCTGATGAAGAAGGTATTTTGTCTTGCTCTCGTTCACTACCAGATCCTTTTGGCTTCGCTTATTTGTTCCACCTGGAGAACAGTTCTTCGCCACCGTATTTGAATACCTCGGCCGGCAATCCATCTGCCCCCGCCGCTTTGTTGCTGTTCAGACGATAATTGCTATTCGAAAATCTTCATGGTCGTTCAATGGAACGTCTCCCCCATAGTCATCGATTGGGGAATGGGTTTCAGCATCTCATAGTGTTATGGTTTTATTGCCATTCAGAAGGTGGAGAAATGTTCCCTTCATAATTTCAGTATGCACTTGGCAACAGCCACTCAATGGAGATTATTCTAAAAACTTTACCCAGCAAACCAGCTAGTTTCAGTCTGAGTAGAATACTCCAGTTTTTATTACAAGGAGAATTATAGAACTCAACCTAATGAACTCAATCCATTACAATATACCTTCTGATCTATATATACTGTCTGATCGCTTGCAAAAGACTAACGGTTCACCTGGTAACTATAAACTAATTTGATAATCCATTTAACGAAGAGTGTTAGACTAAATCATAGTAGTTATACGAGTTCGTTTGAAAAAAAATGGACAATACGCTTGATTGGACAGGGAATGTTTTTTTCGGTTTATCAATTGAGTAGATTTTTAGTACCTTAAAGTGTAGTTTAAGCTGAGTAATGTTATAGATTTTTTGAAAAATCCTGACTGGTCTAATATATCCAAACTGAGTGGCTGAAATCGGCACACGAAGAAAAGCACTTTGGCGGACTTAGGTTGAGTTGGTTTAGTCCAGTCCACACCGTTTAGTGTACACCAAAGACGCTTTAGAAGAATATCCGAATGAAAGCATACACCGTTGCGCTCAACATCTGAATTATGCCCTATTTGCGGAAGGATCCATTAAATTTTGTAAGTGGAATCAAATTTCTGGTGCCGAGAAGTGCAGAATGTTGGAAAGGGCCTTCGGAGATAAGTGTTTGTTGCGCTACAAATTGATGACCAAGACGTCAATAAAAATAAAGGAATTGATGCTTGAGAATCGACGGTTAACAGTCAGATTGGCATTGTCTTCGTTAGAATTTCGGAAGGATCAGTGAAAACTATTTTGAAAGATCATTTGTTCAGAAGAAAAGTGAAAACACGATTGGTTCCATAATTACTGAATTTTTTCGGAAACCAGCATCCCGTTATTATTTGTGAAACAACGCTTTCCAACTACCAGAATAACATGAAACGAAGTAGTACTAGCGATGAGTCTTGGATCTATGCTTCCGATCCGGAAACAGATAATAAATATCTAGGTGTGGTGTGCGAATTCCCTTCGATAAGCCAAACTGCCAACAAGGAATACTATTTGAGTGTTATGCGTCGTTTGCGTGAAGCTATTCGTAAAAAGACGTAAGAACTCTTGGTTTTTTTACCACGAGAATACACCGTAGCAAACTGCATTGAGTTTACGTGAGTTCGTATTCGCCTTGTTGAACACCACCTGACTTCTGACTATTCAGAAAACTCAGAAACGACCGCTTCGGGAAAACCGTTTTGAGTCAATTGAAGACGTGTGATTAAAAGTGAATCGTTAAGCCTGAAGGTTATGCCGGAAATTTACTTTAAGAACTATTTCGAGGTTTCGAAAAAACGTAGGCACAAGTGTATTGCGACCAAGCCTGATTACTTTGAGGGGTACGACATAGATTTTGAATAACAAATTAAGAACTTCGAAATTATGAACAAAGTCTTACTATTTTTTGCTTATAGTAGTATAATGGCACGCACTTATCTTTATTATTAAGCTAAATTCTTGGTCATAACAATAAATTATATGCGATTTATTTCTTCTTGAATGTCCACATGTCTAAAAGACATCCTCATACAGGCATAACCATATTGTATTTATTCAAAGGCAGTGAAATTCGAATAGCACTTCGCTGATATTTTTCTGGTGCGACAAGTGTATACAATATCAAGAATAGCAAGTGTGAACAAAGCTCAGCAAATAGTTATTTAATGAAGCGGAAAAAAGTGCGAATGTATGTACATATGTATGTGTGTACTTAAGCATATACGATTTTGCATCGCTTGAAGGTTTCGTTTATTTACGCTTTAGTATTTTCTTTTAACTGAATGAATGCCTTGAAAATTGTTGAATGTTATGGTGATGCTTGCAAAAAAACGTAAATCAATGCTGTTAATAACTGTAAAGGGCGCGACTTAAAACTGAACTGTACGTATGTATAAGTGTAATTAAATAAAAGCAAAGTCATATTAACCAAACAAACGCGACAAAAATACTTAAGTCAAGGCATACGCCTTTATTCAGCGACACATACTATACATACGTACAACAACATTACTAAACAGTTATTTGCACAGGTGCCTAAGAGCGTGCAGAAAAAACGCTAATTTATAATTTTTAAATGCGTATTTAAGAAGAGCAAATAAGCTGCGAATGAAAATGTGTAGTTGTAGGTGTCCGCACTGCTGTTGTAGCATTGGCAGCACGTGCCACAAATCGCCACAAAAATGCCTTTCGCGCGGCCGGTGTGTCACCCACACACGGCGTTGCCATGCGAATGCAGCTTGGTGGCTTTAAGTATTTAGTGCACTTGAGTGTGTTTAAATTGCAAAAAGCTAAGTCACCGCCCATTCATGGTTTGTGTGTTGACGTTTTTGAGGTGTTCCATTGCGCCTGCAATTGAAAGTGCAGTGAAAACGAGGACTCCATCGACATGTGTGTCACTTGTGGTGTGCGACGAATGGTGCTCGACAAATGCATGTAGGTGCGTAGTCGCTTGACCCTAAATGCTAATTGCATGTTCAGCTGCATCCATAAATTACCATAGGTGTGCAACATTTGCACTTCACACTGTGGCCACTACATCGGTATGGATTTACACGTTTTCCTACTTGACGTAAAAACGAATCATAATTGCACGATTGCCATGTCGGAAGCGGAAACTAAGGCATATGCAAAAAGTGAACTCACACACAGGCGTCCTTATCTTCTAACTGCACTGCACTACATACTCCCACCGTATCATAGAGGAGGAAGTGAGAGAGAGAGCGGCACAGAGGCACTTGTTGAAAATGCAAATGAATGACTTAAACTGGGTGAAAATGTTGGAGCTGAGCTGAGTGTAAGTCCTTAGTTTCGGCGTTCTCCTCTTCCTTCGACGAAAATTTCTTTCGAGTGAGCATTCCTTTTAGATCTCAAAAGAGGACAGGAAATTTTCGCTGGGGATCATATCTGGAAAAACGTGGGAGCAGTTCGAGACCCACTGCATGGATTTTCGCCACTGAAGTGTGACATTGGCTTGGTGAAACATCATTTTCTTTTTCTTTAAATGCGGCCGTTTTTCGACGATTTCATCCTTAGAACGATCCAATAACTCTATGTAATATTCGTTGCTGATGATCCCTCCTATTTTATCTTTCAATTTTTATACTTGGCATAATAATTCTTGATGATTGATTTTCCTGAGTATCTGGAAATATCTTATCAAGCCAAAATTTTTCTTACTGTCAAAAAATACTACTTTATTCCTTTTATCCCTTTTATCCATCATTCACAATAACAAAGGCTGCTTCACTCAAAATGATATAATTCACAAGCTAATGATCTGTCAGCTGCCAAATTTATACACGCGACTTTTGAAGGTTAGGGCCAACTAAGAATCTTATGGACTTTATTCTGGTAGTGTCAGGCTCTAGACTTTTCAATCGACTGTTGTAACAGTAGTGTATAGGGAAAATTATACTTTGAATAAAACCTAACCAAACTTTGTGTAACTGTAACCGATTTTTTTGTTAATTGGTTTTTTTGTATTGGCGATCATAATACTGTGTAATGGAAAAGTAGCTTATACTCCTATGACAAATTTAATCAGGTGATTAGATTTTCAAAAAAAGTGGGTTTTCTTCACCACTCAGTTTAATTGAAGTTAAAGCAAGCTAAATTGAAGTTAAAGCAATTCAGCTTCAGATCAACCATATTCATTTGTGGTATTGTGGATTATTAAAATGGACATTAGTTTCGATTTAGTATATCAAGATGACAAAGATTTTGGGACGAATAAGAAAAAGCCTTCGTGATCACTCAACTCCATTTCCATTTCAAACTACCAAGTGAACCAAAGTCTTGTTGATAATTAAATGATAATATCGAAACCGAATTTCAAAACTTCAAACAAAATGCAGTTGAGTTGAAAACCGAAATAGGAGTTCTTTACTTTTAGAGAAGTCACATGATGGTAGAGCCGTGATTACCGGGAAGTTTGCTAACACTTATACCGAATCTTTTTTGGCCCAGTGAGATAAATCGGGTTGAATCGACATGCAAACAGGTAGTTAGTATAGCGTGCGGATTTTGTATAAGGCTTAAGTATACTAGGCATAGTTAGGATATAGTTTAGATGAGAAGAATTGCGTTTTTTTCCCGATAACACTCTGCTATAATATTAAAATGTATTTCTTTCATAAGACTTTCTCAGTCAGTATTTAATAATCTCTGCTCTGGTTCGCCTTTCAAACAAATGTCTACAAGACACAAAAACTTTGAATCAATTCTTTAACTTTTTTTTAAGACAATACGTTAAAAACTCCTACCTACAACATCAAAAATATTGTGAAAAATACTGTGCTGTATATAAAAAACTTTTCCAAGAAACTTCAACTAATTATACCTTGAACTGAATATATGAAGTTCGCCACGAAGTTTGTAACACCAAGAAGGAAATGTCGTAGACCCTATAAAATATGAATTATCAGCGGGACGAGCTGGGTCGATTTAGACAAGTTATGTGTGTGTCTATATATACGCGAACTAGTTCCTCAGTTTTTGAGATATTGCTCTGAAACTCTACGTACGTCCTTTTCTCTCTAAGAAGCATCACATTTGACGGAACTGCCGATATCGGTCCACTTTAGCATATAGCTCCCAAACAACTGGAAAGAAATGCTTGTGTACATTTTTTTATTTGATGAAACTGGCAAGAATTATTGTCTAAAAGAAGACTACAATACTGAAAAAGTTTTCTAGATCGTATCACTACAGCGCATAGCCATATACCATATAAACTGAACGATCAAAGTAGAGGAATATTTAGAGTTTATGAAGAAAACTTGTTCATTTTCTTTAATGAAAACTTCTTCATTCCTATTTTAGCCTCGATACAACCGAAGTTAACGTTTCTATTTTATTTTTGTTTTTGATAATTTTTTCTATTTGATTATATACATATGTCAATCATAAATTTATCTCCGTGCAATAGGAAGCATAATGCCTGGACACACACGCCTACAGGGCTTTACATAACCAGAAGATCCAGCTCAACTTCACCGCGTCACTGAACGCTTAGCACATCCAGCCAATGTCCTACATGCGTGGTAGCGAGCAGGTCGGGGAGACAACAAGACAACAAAAACGCGCACGCTTTGCCTGTGACACACTAGAAGTCCGTGTATATGTATATGTGAGCAATTGAGTTCATATTCACAAATGTTTGTGGGTGTGCAGAATTGGAGTGTGTAAATTTTATTATCATTCGAAATTGTGCTTCCTGAAGCTACAAGCTGTCAACTGCAAGCCTACCGACTTTATGCTTGTTGTTGGAATGCGGAGGTGTGTGACGCACCATAATAACACCAAGCATGCCACTGCATAAGGCATAAACGTGCGCTTTACTACCTATGGCCAACTGTGTACATATGTCAACTGTATACATATATATGTACATTATAGGACGCGTAAACATGTTTGCTTATGTAAATCGAGCTGAGCATGCAAAATGTATTATGTGGACACGTTGTAAGCGCTGAAGTTGACCCAATTCACCGGAATAATTTGCATTCCACCCAATGTGCAACAGCCGAAATATATAGAAATTCCATCGCTTTCGGCAAACGAAGCATTAGGTTGGCCGCACCCGGGGCGCGGCGGCTTTGTGCAGCCCTAACGCATTATCTAGCTGCCTTATCATTTGTTTGTTGCATTTATTTCGTACCACACTTTGGGTGGAATTAGGGCAAATTTTATTTTCATTTTCATTGACACTTCCAGCTTAGCGGTTATTTAAGTGAAGTTTCACTGTAAATGTTTTAATTTTCAATTTCTAACTTTCCGCTTTGGGTGCTTCCCTGCTGTCTTCAGTGCAGGGCTGCTGTGCTGGCACCATTTGAGCGCATTCATTAAGTCTGTCAGTTAAATTGCATTTTCCTTTTTACGTTACGTTTTTCATTACGCCAAAACGTTGCCACAATATTTCCCGTTTCTACGTTTTCCGGCATATTGTTGCTCGATTGTGGTTGCGCCTCGCCTATCACCCGGTCCTCAAATGCTTGCTAGTTGCTCGGTTAGTGTCTTAAATAAAAGCGAAATTCCCGCGAGTTTCATCCTTTTTCAGCCGCCTAAGCCAGTTAGTGCGCTGGGCCGCAATGCAACAAACGCTTTTGGTGACTTTTCTTGAATGCAAAGCGTTGGCAGGGGGTTAGGGCCTACAATGTGTATGATTATTATATTCATATACATATACATATATAATATTTAGTCTAGTTGGACTGCTTGCCGCGCATTTCCTCTGGCAACTAATTAAGTGAAAAAGTTTGCATTTTACACAATCCCCATTCCCCACGACCGTTTCCTGGAAACTGTCAGCTTTTATAAAAATATTTACGCGCTGCGTCGCTAGAAAGTGAAAGGGCTTAAACTGCATCTACTGTAAAATTTTTTCTAACCGTAATCGCGCTTCATAAATCTGAATTACTTTCATGCGCACACATACATATGCCCACTCATTGACGGCGCGCTGAAACAGTTCACATTTGGCGTAGCGTCAGCCACCGCAATGGATGCTGCGGCAGGAAGCACTAAAGCGTTTTGCCAGTTATGCAAGTCGTGCGAATTAACGCACACATATGCAGGTGCATATTTTACATTTTGGATATACATAGATATCGACATTATAAATTACATAGTTATATACTTTTGCGTGAGTGTGTTTGTGAACCGCAACGGGATTAGTGATTAGCGGAACTTATGGTTGGGCTTAGTTTTTGCGAAACAACGTTTAGACATACGTTTATACTTCTGAACCCTGCGTGGAAATAAGTTAGCTTGGAAATATTGACTAATGCGTTAAGGACCAGATTAAAGATATATAGATCTACTTATGGATACAGATATGTAAATTGGGTCTTGGTCTGCGAACTAAGATTTATTGAGTTGTGCAATTTGTACTTGCTTTGGATTTCTGAAATTGACCTCTAACAATGCGATAAAAAGTTTGCACTGGGTCCTCTAAAAACGCTTAAGATTTCTACGATCCTTCCAGTATAGTTAGCAATTGCAGAAAGGCTTTAAGCTCACTGGCGAATCAACTCCACGTGTCCTTAATTTGCGTTCCCGCCAACAGGAACATTTTTGGTAATGAAAAGGGAGATGAGTTGGCCAAACTAGGAGTTTATTTAGATGAATTCGAAGCGGAGTTGATACCATGTTCACTGAGAACGAACACAAGAGAGCTTTATACTCACTATAAACAAATAGCGCAGTGCAGATGGAGATCAATAATCAACTTGAAGACAACGAAGCAAATATGGCCCAAATATGATAAGACTAGAACCAAAAAACTCTACATAGGTTCAGGAATGGTATTTTCTTGCTTGCCGCAACTATAATAGGGCACAGACCGTTTGTAAAACACGTGCAGTTGCAGGCTAGAAGGGAATAAGGCAACAGCCTTCCACCTTCTCCGTGACTCTTCAGTTCTAGGACAAACCAGACACAGAATATTTTGTGAACATATCAGTCACCAAATATTTAATGGCTGTCCATAAACAGCATATCAGACAAAAATAGTTTCATAGAAAACACAAAGTTGTTTGCTGGCTAAGATGAAAAGAAATATCAAGTTTAAAGAAATCTGACGATAATGCATCAAGCGCTATTTGACGCCCAAGTGGTAACACTCCAACCCACCTACCTATCTTTTCTTTCCTCAATAACGCTAGTTTTCGATCATTTTTTGCTGCAAAAGAGGGCATATGGCAGCAATAACGCGACGAATATTCTCTTGCGGGGTGTCAAACCCCGCAAAAAACAGCCCAGTGGCGTTAAATCACACGATCGTAGAGGTAAGAGAGAAGCTCTCAACGCGAGATAATGTGCTCAGCAAAAGTTTCGTACAATAAATTTAGTGTTGTATTGGCTGTAAGGTATATAGAGTCCACATCAACAATTCAGGCACGAAAAAGACATTACTCATAGGTCGTAGCTCAAAGCTTCAATAAAGAGGATAGATAAGCACTGCTTAAATTGTCGGGCGTTATAATTGATGAACTCAACCGGGTCTTGTCCGATACTCTGCTCCACAGCAGCAATAGTGCTTCGATGCTCACTCCACAACGTCTCTGAGGTTGCGTATTATCCAATAGAGTATGCGTAGGGCCGAACCGATTCATGGTTGCCCGAGTTACCTACTCTTGGAATTGAAAGTGAAAAGTTGGAAAATTGCTGGAATCGATGTAAAATTGTTTTTCCTTAATTTCGATGTTAATGGCAAGTTAAAGAAATCGCCAATTATTTGCTTAAGTGTTGTCTATGGTATGTATCATATTGCACCATATAATGAGCTGAAAGACTTGAAGTGCCACTAATTTTATTCACTATTCATTTAAAGCCTCTCTAAGCGTCCACAACTTGACATATTTCGCTGTTGAATTGGAATGGCAGGGCTTATTCAGATGGCGGTTACGTAAATTATGGATTCCACTTTATGCACCTACATACATACATACATACATCTCTAGATGTGCAAAGCTATATTGTCACAGCATTCTTGTGACATGTCAATTACGCATAAAAAGGAAAAGCTGAAGTTCAAATGTGTTCCAATGTGATTTATGAGTTTGAGACTGGTACTTTGTTTTTTCTCGTGCATTATTTTCTTGCTGAGTGTCGACTTCCGAATTAACGTATCACACGTGCGTAACGCGAGCGGCAAATAGAGAAGCTGGTTGATGTTCTCGGCTTTGTTAGCTGTCAAATTTATAAGTATTGCTGAATTATTTTCGTCGCCAAAAAGCCAAAAACTTCTTTTTTTGGGTATTTTATCCTGATGAGAGTATTCAGCAGCAGCCGCCCTACTTGTCGGCACCTCATTATTATCTCTCTCTTGGTGATAGCTTCATTTGTATGCGCAATGGCATGCTTTGGGGGACAGGCTTGCAACTTGAAGAAAGTCTAGAAACTATGCACAATGTATAGAATTACATACATTTCATATATATTTATGTATGTATGTAAGTAGGTAGGAGCAACACGTTTACCTCTCCCAATATATGTATATGAGTTACTTGACATTTGCACGAAGATTTGATTAATGAAGCGTGACTTCACTGCTGTAGCGGCTGACAACTACATAGATAAAATAAGAAAGGAAAAATATATTTTAATACTATATGTATGTATATACATTTATGTTTAGTCAAAAAGTCAGCTTTTTCTTAATTTTGTGTGCGCGTACTCAACCAAAAATGCTAGATCACGTTGGCCTAAGCTTTTTAAGATTCACAACAACTGTCTCAATTGTTACATAAGCGCTGAACGCATCAGCCCATATACCCATGAAGTGCCTCTTGGACATACATACATACACATTGACCTTTCGTACAAAGAAAGTTATTTGAAACATCTTTTCTCTGGAGTTGCCGCTGTCAATTTTTCTTCTCCATTTTTCTTTTTCGCCTGACTTTTCCCATTTCGGTTGAGGTGCGGTCAAGTATTAGGAATTTCTAGCAATTGTTGTCTGGTGTTTAGCACTGTATATGTAATTTTTCATCTCTGCATAACTCGCCTTGTTTGCTGGTCTGTCTGTTTTGACTGTGTTTCGCTTTTATTGTATTTTTGACGATTTGTATAATTTTTCAATTGAATAAAGAAAATAAATTTGTATAAATTAGTGATTGTGTTCGAAAAGATTAACTATATACATATGTACATACATATGGAGGCTCAATATTATATACATACAAACATATGTATGTGAGTAACAAAACCCAATCAATATTGTTGTGGGAAAAAATTGAACTTTTTGACTTTATGAATATTGCTTTTAATCGCTAAACTACCGTTCGTTTTCCGTTGGAACCGCTAGCAGAAGAGTATCGTCGTAGTTTATTTCAACTGTTATTGAGTTGCGAATGACGTTTTATTGAAACAAAGTTTTTTATTTTGATATTATAGACAAAGTGCTATAATTATATTGACAAAGTGTTAATTTCATTTTTGAAAATTTACGATTTTAATTTACTGGTATTGAAGAATTGTGAAGACTTCACAGCAATTGTGAGCAAACTTATTGAAGCAAATGCTGATGATGATGATGAAGAGGAATAATAATTATTCTTTTTATACCAATCTACGTACATGTGTATGTATTATGTGAACTAGTCCCTCAATTTTTGAGATATCGATCTGAAATCTATAGTACATAGCTGCCGTACAAAGTGAAGAAAAATCAAGTTTTTGTACGGCAAAATTCGATTAAAAACTCAAAAATTGTAATTGCGTTTTATTATTGTAACCCTCAAACTGGTTATATATTTAATAAAAATATATTATATTTTACATACTTTATATTCCAGATTAAATTTCCATAACTGCACGTACGAAATCAGCAAAATACAACCGATCAACGCTCGTTTTACTTTTGCTTCAACTTGGTAAGTTAAAACTTCAAAATGATTTCTATATTCAAAATTGCATTTTATTTCGTCGCATAGCATTAAATTAAGTGGAGAAGGAGCTAAATGGATTTTTTTTTGCCTGATATTTTATTATAATTTTAAATAACAACCTACTGGTACGTTTCTCGGTAAGCTCACGTCATGCTATCTTTTTAAAGAGTGATCCATTTCGCTATTCCCTACTTTTTTTTAAAGAAAAATATTCGATATCATTCGAAAACCATCCTTTTATTTTTCGAAGATTATCTCTTTCAAATGTTTTCCGTGCCTATGTCTCAGATGGTCCATCTGTTGAGTCCGATTTTCGATGTTTCGTTCGAGCATTTCGACTGGTAACTGGCAAATAACACGCGTGATGTTTTGCTACAAGTCTTGAATCGAATCGGAATTGTGCGCATGGACTTAAGACTTTAGATTTTCCCAAAGGAAAAAGTCTAACTGTGTAACATCACACGATCTTGGTGGCCAATCGATCGGTCTAAAACGGGATATTATCTATTCACCGTAGTGTACTCTCAATAAATCCATTGACTAATGCGATGTGTGGTAAATGGCGACGTTTTGTTGAAACGAAAAGTCGTCGAGATCAGGAGCATCAATTTCAGGCATCAAATTATCATGGCGCGATAACGGTCGCTATTGACGGTTACGTTCTAATCGGCGTTATTTTTAAAGAAATATGGGCTGATGATTTCACCCGCTCACAAACCACACCAAACCGTTTTTTCTGGACGAAATGGCATCTCTTCCATCTCTTCAGGTTGCTCTTCGTTCCAAATGCGGAAATTTCGCTTGGTTACATACCCATTGAACCGGAATAGACTAAATCGCCGAACAAAATTTGGCTCCAAAAAGTCGGTCATCTTGGAACTTTTCAAGAACCCTTGGGTAGGTCGAACGGCTTCAGATCTTGCACAAGCTGTATTTTATACGCTTTCAATTTAAGATCTCGACGTAAAATGCGCCTAGTCGTCCCATACATCAGTCAGAGTTGCTGCGAACTGCGCCGAATCGACTATATTTTGTTCAGACGTAAGTCTTTCTGTGATAAAATGCCAAACAATACTAAACAAATATAACATGACAGCTTGACACGACTTACGTCTGATCTGTCACAAAACGTTATTGAAAAAAGGTATCTCTACTTGGATCACCCAATATACCAACACACATGTGCTCGTAGTTTAGGGTGATTTTTTTGAGGTTAGGATTTTCATGCATTAGTATTTGACAGATCACGTGGGATATCAGACATGGTGTCAAAGAGAAAGATGCTCAGTATGCTTTGACATTTCATCATGAATAGACTTACTAACGAGCAACGCTTGCAAATCATTGAATTTTATTACCAAAATCAGTGTTCGGTTCGGGTTCGGTTTTTATCGACAAATTTTGTTCAGCGATGAGGCTCATTTCTGGTTGAATGGCTACGTAAATAAGCAAAATTGCCGCATTTGGGGTGAAGAGCAACCAGAAGCCGTTCAAGAACTGCCCATGCATCCCGAAAAATGCACTGTTTGGTGTGGTTTATACGCTGGTGGAATCATTGGACCTGTCTCTTATACACATCTAGATGTGTATAAGAGACAGGAACTTGGTTGACATGTGGTTTCAACAAGATGGCGCTACATGCCACACAGCTCGCGATTCTATGGCCATTTTGAGGGAAAACTTCGGAGAACAATTCATCTCAAGAAATGGACCCGTAAGTTGGCCACCAAGATCATGCGATTTAACGCCTTTAGACTATTTTTTGTGGGGCTACGTCAAGTCTAAAGTCTACAGAAATAAGCCAGCAACTATTCCAGCTTTGGAAGACAACATTTCCGAAGAAATTCGGGCTATTCCGGCCGAAATGCTCGAAAAAGTTGCCCAAAATTGGACTTTCCGAATGGACCACCTAAGACGCAGCCGCGGTCAACATTTAAATGAAATTATCTTCAAAAAGTAAATGTCATGAACCAATCTAACGTTTCAAATAAAGAACCGATGAGATTTTGCAAATTTTATGCGTTTTTTTTTTTAAAAAAGTTATCAAGCTCTTAAAAAATCACCCGATATTTCTTTATCCGTTTTGCTCATTAGAAAAAAATATTGTGGAACTTCAACAGGAAACATAAAATGCCAATGCCAAATGAACTAAAGAAAAATATTTACTTGGGAAAATGAACTCGCGAGAGACGAAAGCTTCAAAGCAAATATACATATATATATGTACATGGTGCATACTTCTATTTATTTGTATATGTGACCTGGTCTACGAAAAGGGAGCTAACGTGCGAAAACTAGTTTTCTGGGAAACAGCTGTTAAAAATCTCATCTTCCATCCGAATCAATTAAAAAGTGAAATTTGATTTTTTGGATTTTTGGACACCTAAGCCCCCTTTCCGTAGACCAGGTCACATATATTGAACATATAATAATAAAAATACAAATTGTCAAACTTTTATAATTAAACAAAGAAGATATCTTCCGTTCATGATGCCAGAAACTAATAAATTCTTCTGTCAAATGTACTCCAAAAAAGTAACGGGACGAAGCTGTCGTAAGATCACTTTCTATTATTCTTGATTTATTTTGTGAACTTGTCTACGAACTGTAAGAAAGTCGCTAAGTAAATAAGTAGTAATATAAGGAATATTTACAAAGGACGAAGTAAAGGTTCGATAGCGATCGAGAGAATGCGCTTGAGTGGGGCAATTAGATAATGAAACAAGAAAGAACGTTCGGATGCACCGAAGTGGTTGTACGCTTCATAGATGCATTTATATAGCATAAAAGAGTATAAAAAGATCTTTATTTTGATTTTGATCGGTCAGTTGGCAGCTCTAAGCAATAGTGATCCGATCTCAACAACTTGTTCTGAGATCGTTGCCATGCTTTGGCATGCCTAACTTTTCCAGAGTTAGGCATAAGGCGACTTTTTAAGGCGGACCACTACGGTATATTTCAAGCTGAGGCAATTTTAGAGTCAACATCTACCTAGGCAGCCAAGCAGCAATCAAGGCAGTAACTTTGTATCACATGTCGGCCAGAGGTGTCTTTCGGAAGCTGGGCAGCTGTATAAAATGTTGCCAGAAAAAAGCAATTTCATTTCTACTGGGTGCTAGGCCACAAAGGCATCGATGGCATTAAAAAATAGTGGACGAGATTTCGAAGAATGGTATACAGCTAACATCCGAAAACGTGAAACCCAAGAAACGGGAAACCCATGCATTGTCAATACGACGATCTCGACAGAAACATGGTGGAGAAAATCAAGACCCGATGGAACGATCTACCAGGGTGCAAACCTGCAAAAATCATGTGCAAAATGGTAGATCGGAAGTACATAAAATTTATATTGGCATTCGATAGAGAAGACTGTGGGAACATAATGGGAATACGACACACGCACTGCAGGAAATGTCTAGACTTGTCCCGAATTGGCAAGACTTCGCTGTAGGCATCCGAAGTCCCTACAATATGATACACTCTAGGAGGTATCGGCAATGAAGAGGCAGAGTCTGTTCAAATTCGTGTCACGCGGAGCCTAAGCGAGCCTTGGACTTAGCAAGTGAACTCCATCTGGTATTGCAAAGGCCCAAACTGGTCTATGCATGGCTTGTTGGTCTACCAGATTAACCTAACCCAACCTTTGCTTTGGCAAATAATCCATGTAAAATCTCTTGAATATATCTTGTGATGTTGTCCGATCTAAAAAATTTCTGCTGTCATTTTACTTTGCCAAATCCTGTGAAGGTATCTTCCTAAATAAAAAAGTTTTACATACAAGCTCTTGATTTTGAACGTTCAATTTGCATAACAGCTATATAGTACGTTAAAAAGATCCGATATTGACTTTTACGACAAATAAGCAGCTTCATTTGATGGAAAGATGATTGCAAATTTCAGATGGTTATCTTCAAATTTGAGGGTTTAGTTCGCGTTATCTGTTCTGATCTAAAACAACCATTTCTCTAAAAAAACGCCTTATTGCTTCGGTTCTATTATGTTATATAGGTCTTTCCGTTAAAAACTAGTTCTTTTCTTGATCTAAACTATGTTTCTTTGAATGGGTTCTCAATATATCCAAAAGTACAAATTTAAATGTTTGTAAGCTGTAGTTTAAAGTATTAGACCTAGTTCACTTTATTTACATACACTTCTCTCCTCATTCGTGTGATAATCTTAAGGTAATTTTATTCAAGAACATCCCCTCTAAAACGAGAAGCTTCCGTTTTCCCAACAGGGCACTTTAAGTTCAAACAGCGACCAATTGCGTGTTAAGTAACGCGAAATTGCTAGGCATTGAGCGCCGCATGTGCAAAACCGGTTCAGAACAACCGAAAAAGCTGAAAATATTATGATTATCAAGTGTCTTGCAGATTCTAACGAAGAAGGCAAAATGAACTTGGAACAGAGCGAGCTACATAAATAAAATTCCTTGAAAATAACACAAACAAGCATTTCTTCGGCAAATGCCGAAATATGGTGTTCTGCTTTATCTCGGAATGCTGTACGAGATGTTAACTGTGAGATAACCGTGTAGCCGCGCGTATCTTTTATTTACCAAATACCTTAAGAATGTTAGAGCGTTGCAATCAACAATCTCGGTTATTGAATTGCCTGCCACACATTGATGGCACATAAATTTCATTGTGCCTAAAGTCCTATGTTTCCATTTATCTATTTAACTGTGTTGTTGTCGTTTTTGACTTTTCGCTTATTTTCAACTGAAGAATTTTACACAACGAAACTTTTTGCACAACAGTGTACATACAAACATATTTTTTGTTTTTACTGAAGGTCTATATTGAGTGCTAAACGAGTATTGTGCCTTGTGTTATGTTGTTGCTTTTGTTGTACACCATTTATTTGGTACGTCTGCCTAAGAGCAACTCATCTGAAATGTTATTAACTAACATTGCTCTGGTTCATTAGATTGCTTTCGGCTCATACGCTTTTGTCCATTTCATCATCAGTGAACTTTTTGGTTGATTTTTTACTGCCTTCTTTACCGTAATATATTTTGATTATTTGCCGCAATTTGAGGTTGGTTCACCACATGCCAAAGTGGCCGGGAAAGAACCAACAGCAAACGTCTGGCAGTGCAGCACACGAAGTTTATTCGAAGTAAATGGAAAAAGTGAAAATGTTCGGCTCACAAATTGGACTTTATTTTTCACTTGTCTCTTGGGTTTCAAAAAATAAGAAATAAGTGATAATTGGGATAATAATTTCAAGCAATTTTTTAGGTTTGCTTTGCAGTTTTTCTTCGAACGCTCTTCTATTGCCATACTTTATTTACTTACAATCAAGCATAAACCTATTTTTGTATGGAATAAAGCTCAATTGTCGTGTTGTTGTTTTAAGCGAAGGTTTTTGAACATTTTGTTGCTTATTTCATTTGAAGACATGCTAGCTACAAATTGACATTGTAAAATTTTCAAAGACAGTGGCTGGTATCGGTTCGTACTGAAAAGTTTTCATTTCCTGGTTGGCGCTTTTACTCCTCATAACCCCTTGTGATATGTACTATATAAATATCCACTGCGCTCTTTCGTGTTTGACAAAACTAGCCGCTTGCATGCTTCATTGTGTCCCTCTACCGCTTATCAGTTGATTACAGAGTATAAGTGCATACACCCATACATATGTATGTATGTACATACCTCCGCTCACTCATAACATCACACATTGCTTCAATGAATAAAGTGAAGTATTTGGGCCACACGAAAGATAACAAAGTTTACTTAAGTCTTAAGATAGCCCAGCTTGCATACCTATCAAAGTCGCCGGTGTCAACACCGTTATCATGCTTGTTGTCGTCTGTGGAATACCGCGTGTGAGTAAGCATGCGTGCGGGCATTTCTATAACTCGAAGAGGCCATCAAAAGTGCCCGAACGTCCATACATACACACCCACTTGCTTACAAGGCGCGCAAAGTTAGTTGCGAACTTGCTTAAGTGCGAACCTAAGAAGTGTGTAAATTGAAGGAAAATTGAAAATCACCGCTAGAGTTGATTGCATTGAAAGGTTGATAGCTTATGCTATGTGTTGGCCGTACTTTGCCGTAAAATAATTGTCTTTCTATCTGCGTAGGGTGGAAATCTTTGAAATAGTTATCGAGTTACTTTTATGTGTATTTAGTTAAGTTTCAAGTTATTTTTGTTCTTATAGATATATCTCTAATTTAAAGATTGAATGACACATACATATAGACATATACATACATTCGTAGATATTAATTATTTTTTAATAAAAAACAATAAACAAAGTTAACTTGGGCTGTGACGAATAATTATATAAAAATATAATATAAAAAAATTTCCATCCAACATGATTTTGAAAACTCAGTTTGTATAGCAGCTATATCAGATAGAAATCCAGATCTGGAAATTTTTTTCTGGTATTTTACGGATTGTTTGGATAATAATCTATGCCAAATTTCTTGAATACTATATGCCATGTCAAATAAATAAGTTACCACACAAGGTCTTGCGTCCAGTTTGTATGACAGCTATATTCAACAGTTGTCCGATATTAGCTACTCCGACAAATGAGTAGCTTTTTAGAGGGAAACAGAGTGTCCAAAATTTCAGATCTCAAAAACTGAGAGAATCGCTTGCTTATATATAGACGGACAGACTGACGTATATTAATAAATCGAATAACATCACCACGCAGATCATTTATATAAAAATATATAGTATATTTTTTATTTTCGTCGATTAAAAATTTTCCTATATTGGTAAAATCTTGTTTATGTTCGTGTCAATTTTGATCGCCATGTGTCAATTGGTGTGTGTGTTTGGCAGCTGTTTGTTTACGGCGCGAAAAGTTTGCCTCGCGATTTTTATGAGATTTGTGTTTTCAATAAAATCAAAGCTACATAATCGTTAAAAGTATTGCGCAAGTGTTTCTGGGAGTTTATTTTATCACGAACACATAAATTTGAAAGGCACAACACATTTAGACAAGATCATGAAGTCATTGAAAATCTGCCTCATGCGAGTCGTTTGTCCTCGGAAGCCGACCTGCAGTAGCGATTTATCTAAGATATCAACCACTCCTATCAATCAACCCAACATATTTTAGTTAATGATTCGGGTATGAAGCGTGTCAATGCTAGACTCATACCAAAAGATCGAAATCTATTGCAACAAGTAAAGAAGGGCTGAGTTCGGGTGTCACCGAACATTTTATACTCTCGCATGATAAGTTTCATCAAGATATCTCAATTTTTACTCAAGTTACAGCTTGCACGGACGGATAGACAGACATCCGCATTTAAACTTTACTCGTCACCATGATCACTTTGGTATATGTAACCTTATATCGAGAGTATAAAAATGATGCCCTCTGAATTACATGAAATCTGAGAGATTTACCGATATTTTTTGAAAAATTAGGTTAGGTTAGGTTAGGCACTGAGTTCTTCGTGTTCGATATCAAGGACCTTGAAAAGTTATAGTCCGATCACGACAACTTTTCCACAAGGGATACCTCAGCTCAAATACCGTATTTGTGTAAAGTTTTATTCCGCTATCATCATTGGTTCCTAATGTATATATTATACACAGAAGGCATCAGATTGAATTCAAAATAGCGTTATATTGGAAGCAGGCGTGGTTGTGAACAGATTTCACCCTTATTTCGTACATGTCATCAGGGTTTTAAGATATTATATACCGAATTTCATTGAAATCGGTCGAGTAGTTCTTGAGATATGGTTTTTGGTCCATAAGTGGGCGATGCCACTCCCATTTTCAATTTTTAAAAAAAGCCTGGGTGCAGCTTCCTTCTGCCATTTCTTCCGTAAAATTTAGTGTTTCCGACGTTTTTTGTTAGTTACAAAAACTTAGTAGGAGGCAGGGCCACGCCCACTTTTCGAAAAAAAATACGTCACAATATGCCCCTCCCTAATGCAAATTCTGTGCCTTAGTTATGACACTTTATAGGCAGTAGGCCGATTTTGCACATCTTCGAACTTAACCTTATGGAGCTTATGGAGCCAAGAAATACGTGTACCAAGTTTCATCATGATATCTCAATTTTTACTCAAGTTACAGCTTGCACGGACGGGCGGACACACGGACAGACAGACATCCTTATTTCAACTCTACTCGTCACCCTGATCAGTTTGGTATATCTAATCCTATATCTGACTCTTTTAGTTTTAGGACTTACAAACAACCGTTATGTGAACAAAACTATAATACTCTCCTTAGCAACTTTGTTCCGAGGGTATAAAAATGATGTCGATTAGAAGTGAGATGCTTCACAACATAGCGAAAAATCCATTTTCAAAAAACGCATCATTATTGATGACGAGACGTAGTAAAAAAAGTCGTTGAAGCTGTCCATTGGCAATTCAAAAATCAACCTAAAACAGAAAAAAACAAAAAAAAAAAAAAAAATCGCTGAAATACCTACAGCCATGGAAATTTGGTTTAAGCCTTACAGATTTGTATGAATTTATATAAAAATATATTTTTTTTGTTAGTCCAGGTAAAATTTGATCACATGTTTTATGAAAGAGTGAATACATCGATATTATATAATACACCTATCTTTATTTGGAAGTTCCATAGTGAACATCACGATATGGATAAATTGTGAAATGCTTATACACAAACATTTCGCTAAGCACCTGCGTGTACTCTCCGAGAAAGCTCGTTATAAAATTTCAGCTGTTTCTAAGATTCCCTATACAAGAAATTTTTTATAAAATATCACTCGGAGGTAGCAAAGATTTAAGAGCCAAATTATTGTTGGTTTTGCCTTTGTCACGAATAGATTAAGTTAATCTGATAGGCCAATAAGGCACGCATAGACCAGTTTATTCCTTTGCGATACCAGATGGCGTTCAGTTTCCATGTCCAAGAAAACCTTTAGGATGCCTGCGCTTGAATTTCAACAGATTCTGAGACCTCACTATCAACACCTCTTCCAGTGTATCAACCGGAGGAGATCCCATATGCTTACAGCGTAGTCTTGCTAATGTGGAACTATTGCATGAGAGATGATCCTCTGCTTCCCTGGTGCCTTACTCTAGACGTTTCCTGTAGCCTTTTCGATCTGTCAGCGCCATTCCGCGGGGGTGTGTCGCCAACAATCAGTGACCTGTTAGTATTCCGATCATGTTTCTACAGTTTCTTCTATCGAGTGCCAATAGATGTTTTGTGTACTTCCGATCTACCGTTTTACGCAAGAATCTTGCAGTTTTGCGCCCAGGTAGGTTGTTCCAGCGGGTTTTTAATCTCCTTACCATGCGTCTGTACAGATCATTGTATAGACCACGCATGGGCTTTCCAACGTCGATCACGTTTTCGAGTGTTAACCGTACACCAATCTTGTCAATCTCGTACAGTATTTCACTGTTGCTTTTGTGACCTGACACCCAGTAGAAATGAAGTTGTTTGCTTCTGGCAACACTTTCCACTTCTGCCCTGCTTAAAAAGCACTCCTGCCGATATACGATACGATGTCCGTCCTGAATAACTTTTCAATTATCATATTGGCTTTTACAATCATTCCAGATTATTAATTCTCGCCGAGATATCTATACAATCTAGTAGCACGCATTGACCGGTAATTATTGTCTAGATAATAACCTAAGAATTTAACAACTGAAAATACAGCGTGCATCTCGTAAGCCCGATTATTATGTGTATTTCTGATGATTCACTTTGTTTACACCTCTATTATTAAGTCCATACCAATGAAGAAACCAAAGTAAACATACTGAACTAATAGAGGCTTTACTATTTGACTGTTTTCGTCGCAGAAAATGGTGAAAATTGGTAATATCACTCTCCTGGTTCTCGGTTGGTGATACATAAATACTATATGTATTGTTCAATGTGAGGAATATCGCAAAGAAATTAAGCATTTATGCATTTCCTCCTAACTCTTGCTAAAGTTTACTTGTTCACTCGGTAGTAAATGCATAAGAACACGTCCTCACTTAATTCGAAACTGAATATTCAATACAACGAACAATTTATTCCGATATTGTTCAGTTCTTCTTTCGATCCCATTCAAATTCTTACCTCCACTTTATTTTTAGCGCGCACTACTGCAATAAATTCTCAAGTAACCACGAGTCTTAAGTCCGGCGCTGAAATCTGGATGTATGTGTCAACATTTATAAGCTCGCGAAAACATGCCTTATCAAAAGTAAATGCCACACAAAAACTTTTCGACGGGTCACTGAATTGGAAGACAGAGGGGCGGTATAAGCTTACGACGCTGAATCCATAGAGGACAAAAAAGCACTTAATCCAATTTCTCTTTCATTTCACTTCAATAACGCTGTAGTTGGCACTTGTGCTTGCACCTATTTACTTATATATTTATATATTGCTTTATATATTCATAACTGCTGTACAAACAACTTGCACGCAGCGGGAATGACCTCTGTCGACGGCTGACTTCAAAGTCGGCATCCAGCTGAATGCATTCAATATGAATTGGGTCATTTTGTGGCACAGGTCAACGCAAGATGTCAGCACAAGTGCAAGACTGTAAGAATGCGTATATTGAACAGTGTATCGATAAAAGACGCGACAGACAGAAGCCTCCAAATGACAGCGCAAAGAATAGCGCATAAGCCGCTTAAAAAACGTAAAAAAAAAACTAGTTCAGTGAGGCAGGCAGACAGTAGAGATATTTGTACAAACTGAAATATGACTATATACCATATCTGTATAAATATGTACATATGTATACATATGCGTAAAACATGTGTTTGCATTGAAAAGTGTGTGACACAGTGAGTCAAGTGGTTTTGTGCAGCTTTAGTGGAAACGTGTCTGTCGGAGCGGAAATGCGTCACGAAAAACTGGTGGGCATAATAGCGAGTTAATATTGACAGTTACAAAATAGTTCAGTTACATTTGTAGAATACATAAAAACATTTAGGTGGCAGATACCGTTGCAATTGGATACAGCAAATACGTAAGCTTGAAACGAAGTCAAAAGAAGTGTATGAAAAGACTAGCGAAACTAATTCTCACTTAACGAATAGAAATTCGGATATATACATACATATAGTATATGTATGTATGTATATGTATGTCATATAAGTGTGTGTTATAATGTGTGTGTTTATACAAAGTACTCAAAAATGTACGCGTATATTTGAGGTCAAGTTCAGTGAGTTTACATACATAGTTGTTGCTACTGGGCACCTCAACATTAGACAAAGCTCAACAGTTTGGCACAATTTGTTCTAAAAAGCACTTTAAATATTCGTTTGGGCAAGTCAACAGCCGCTGACAACTTGAAAATGTGTAGGGAAATCATAAAACTCTATAATTATACCATAATTCTAAATAATTGCTTAGCAGACAAAAATAAACAGCAACTAAAAATAAGTTTCTTTAGGCTTCAACTGCCATTAAAACATTAAGAACCCCATTTTTCTCTTAATTCCCCCCACGCAAATTTCACTTTAAATTAAGTACCCACAATTTTGAAGTTGCAATCGCTTTACATTTCGTAATTTGTTGAAGTACAACTTAAGTTTCTGGAAATGCTTATGAGATAATTAATGAGTTTTTTGACAAGCTGCTACTTTAGTAATTGCAATTAGGACAATTTATCTGTCATTGAGCAGATGCTTCTTTATTTAATAGATTTAGTATATACATATATAAATTCGTTTTTCGAGTATTTTTGATTCGAGAAAATGGGTAAGTTTTTGAAGACTCATTTTAGTACTTTGGTGGTACTGATTGTTTGATTTCAGATACTAAAATGAGTTTAAAGTCCTCTAAACACATTTTCCACCGATATATAGACTTATACTTAATATTCTCAGTATTTGTTTAGGAGTTGTCCAACTATATAACACCTTCCAAATTTGCTTTGTAAATCACGTTTCATACAAAATCGAAACAAAAAAAGGCTAAACGGACAGAGCTTTCCAATAGGATGATATTTCTGAGTGTCGTTTCGCCCATTTTTAATATGTCATGTTCTGTAATTTTTTATCATTGTATTCAGTAATGATTACAATTTCAACATGAAAAGATATATGAAGGAACAATGCTTAAAAATTGTTCAATTTTATTACCAAAATAATCGGTCTGCAGTTGCAATTTTTCGTGCGCTTTTGTAAATTTTTTTTACATAATGTTCAAGTATAGTTCAAGCCAATAAGACAATGAATTTCTCGAAATAATGAAAATATTGCTGCCCTGCAGGCAAGTGTTGCTGTTTGTCGATTCTAGGAGGTTCTCAAGGATTGGGACTGCCTCAAACCACAACCTGGCGGATTTTGAAAAAGGATTTGGCCTTGCATCCATATAAAATTGTTCTCAATCCAGAACTGAAGCTAAAGGACTATCGTAAACGTCGTGAGTATGCTGATTTTTCCTTGTAACAACTTTGAAACGAAAGGATTTTTTTTTAACTAAATCATCTTTTCCGATGAGACTCATTTCCATTTGAATAGTGCGGTAAATAAAAAAAATTTGGATTCTGTTGCAAAGAAAATTATTCATTAACAACAAAATTTCCAGTGTAGTGTTTTTAGTCTGCTGGAGTCACCGGTCCGTACTTCTTTCAAAATGAATCTGCTGACACCGTTACTGTAAATGGAGAGCGGTATAGAACGATGATAATCAACTTTTTATGACCTCAATTGAAAGAAGTTGATCCTGACAACATCTCGTTCCAACAAGACAGCTTTAAGTGCCATATTGCAAGGGTAACAATCGAATTATAGCGAGAAAGGTTTGGAGATTGTCATCAAGAAATTGTGACGTTAATCGGCCTCCAAGAAGTTGTGATTAACCTCCATTAGACGACTTCTTGTGTGGTTATTTGAAATAATTGGTCGTTAGCAATAAACCAGACGCTCTTTAAGCTTTAGAAGCCAATATTGATTGTGATATTCATTACATACGTCTTGATTTAGTGAAAAAAATACTCGAAAATTGAGTTAATCGATTTCGTTCCGCCATTTGTATGATATTATATTTAGAACGTAATTGTATAGATTATGCTTTACACTAAATAAAAAACCATTTGGATTTCCTTAGCAATTATTATGCTTTATTTTAAAGAAATTATTCCCTCTTATTTGAAACCTCTTTTTTAGGGAACGGTAACATGTATGGGGTTTAAATTATTTTTTATTATTCTCAACCAAAATGATATTCTTGGTTCTTTCACTAGTTATTTCTCGAGCTTTTCTTATTATTAACATGCGTATAGTTTTGGTCTATGATAATTTTATTATTTATTAGAAATATCTTTTTATTATAAATGTAAATATTGCCTTCATTTGTTCTTAACATACTGGTCGTCATTTGGACTTTGGGTGATTTAGAAACTAGCAATGCTTATAGATTAATATAATGTTAAAACTAGGCCAAGACAAGTGATTAGATTAACTCAATTGCCTATTGAATTTAATTAGATTCCCCTCCCATAACCCTTACGCCGAGTAAAGCTTTTTTCCGAAAAACCTTGACACTTAATTTGAAGAAATGGCTGGTGTTTCTGAAACCAAATAAGTTAAACTTTGTTAGAAATTATTAAACCGTTAACTTCGGCTACTTCGACGCTATAAAACCTTTCCCTGGTGTATATCTCAAAATGGTGTCTTTTGTCGGAATTAAGAGACTTTGATCGATCACCTTTAATAAAAGCTATAAGCTATAGTGACCCGATCTGAAAAATTTCTTCGGAGATTGTAGCCCTGCCTTGGATAATAATATATTCCAAATCTCAAATAGTTTTCCATGCACGGACTTGAGTTTGATCGATCAGTTTTTAAGACCATAGCTGTCTGATCTGAAAAATTTCAATTTAACAATAATCGTCACAAAAAAAAAGTTTTCTATACTAGGACTTGAGTTCTGACAAAATAGCAGCTTTTGAGAATATAAAGACATTTGCTAAATCGGAGAATGCTATCTCGAAAAATGACCACTTGTAAGCATTTTGATTTTTCTTCTTCTTTACTGGCGTAAAAACCGCTTACCAACGGAGTGGCGGTTTTCCTCTGCTTTCCCTGGCGAGTACTGCGTCGAATACTTACAGAGCTGGAGTGTTTTCGTCCATTCAGACGACATGAGCTAGCCAGCGTAGCCTCTGTGTTTTAATTCGCTGAACTATGTGAATGTCGTCGCATATCTCATATAGCTAATCGTTCCGTCGACTGTGGTATTCGCGGTAGCTAAATCGCAAAGGAGCATAAATCTTCCGCAGATGTACATTCCTCTGCACCATATAGCAGGATGACGATGATGAGGGACTTGTTGATCTTGTTCTTTGTACGTCGAGAGAGTATTTTACTTCTGAATTGTCTACTCAGTTCGAAGCAGCACCTGTTGGCAAGAGTTATTCTTCGTTGGATTTTGAGTTTCAGGTTGTTATTGGTGTTAATGCTGGTTTCACGGAGTTTTTGGCATTGTTCAACGTCACTTTACACAGCCGTATTCATTTGGAAGGGATGTCAAAATTTGTGATCCCTTATGCGAGGCTGTTTTCTACTTTTCAATTGGGGTATTTTTTACGTAGCGAGTCTCAAACACAGTTCACAAGATGGTGGAGGGATTTTGCGCTTTATCACTTTAACTCGCTTTCAAACGGATATTTTTTTGGCAAGCCATCGGATACTTGGTCAAAAACCGGAAGTTCTGAACTCTTTAAGCCATATGTAAAAGGATCGTTTCTGGCTACTACTAAGTGAATGGGGCTCAGGGAACTTTACTCACTTGCATGAATTTCTCCACATGACTCCAACAAAACTAAACAAACTGCGTAAATATTTCTACCTGTTTAAGGTTCACCCTAACCTTATCATACAATTCTATATTTGTTACTGGGAGCCATGTATTTATTATACCGTGAACAGGGTATGTGTCAATGTGTTTTTACGTGAATACCTGTCTATGAAGACTAAATTCCACGGTGCTTTCTATTGCTAGAAGCACATAGATCAATACAATGCGCCCCAAAGCATAAATGCATTTTGCACTTAATTTTTGGTTCCAATTGGTTCGGGTGGATAGGGACACCCAGTCACCTTGATCGGGTTCTAGGCCCATCTAAAATCTCTGCTGTACTTTGAGTCCGGCCCCCGGCCGCAGTGCGACTCCACATTGGACAAAATGCCCTTCCTGCATTTAGGTTTAAACCACAGCCACCACGAATCTCCACAAAGGGCCAAACCCAATGAGCAGATTGGAGTCAACTCCAAGGGCTTACTGCTCCCCGTGGTACCAGGTTTAAGTCTTTGGTCTGACTTTGTAGCTTTTGCTATTACCAGTTGAGTCCCCAAAAACTCAATGACTGGTTGCATTCGTCGTAACACACGGAAGGAAGGGTTGGAGACCCTATAAAGTATATATGTAAATGATCAGTATGTCGAGCTGAGTCGTTTTATCCATGTCCGTCTGTCTGTCTGTCTGTTTGTATATATACGAACTAGTCCCTCAGTTTTTAAGATATTGTTTTGAAACTTTGTAAACGTCATTTTCTCTTCAAGGAGCTGCTTATTTGTCGGAAGTGCCGATGTCGGATCACTATAACATATAGCTACCATACAAACTGAACGATCGGAATCAAGTTCTGATCAATTTGACGTGTTATCTTCATGAAATTTGGCATGAACTACTCCTTAAGGTAACAATACTATATAATCTTCGAAAAAATTGTTCAGATCGGATTATTATAGTATATAGCTTCCATACAAACTGAACACATATTTACTAACAGAAAAGCACGTGTGGAGGGTATTTAGCTTCGGCGCAACCGAAGTTAACGTTTTTTCTTGTTTTTAAAGAGCATTAAGAGTGATAACTTCATACTCGATACAACTGATGTTCGTTATCGTTAAAATTTTTCATATCTACATGTACATTTGTATTTGCATCTGTGCATAATTAATTTCTAGATTATTTTGTCTGCATACAGCCGCTTCCGTGAATTGATTTTCTCATAATTGTACACCCATCTACATTTCTTGGCTTTACTTTGTTTTCCAACTATTAAATTTACATATTGACACAGATAAACAGACTTCCCGGCGGATACACATACACACCACATATTCGCAAATATGGGAAACGTGTTCATTAAAGTCTGCTTCCCGCAAGAGCATATTAAAATCGCTGCCGATTTTCGTGCCGAAAATATTTTATTAATTTTTTTGTTTGCATTGAGATGGCTGTTATTTTAGTTTTGCTTATCTTCGTGGGAGTTGCATCAATGAAGCGGAAACATCTGCGATAACGGCATCTTCACTAGTTATTTGTGTTTCGTACTAAAATATTTTTAACGCTTTGCTTTGCACGCATACAAGCCATATATTTACAGATGATATACTATGTGTATGAGTATGTACGCTTATTTGAAGATTGTTTTATTATCCCTGTGATTCCCTACTTATCTGAGAAGGCATACATTTCAAAGCAAGCAAATAAGTACATTGAATCTGTAATGAAATCAGAAGACTGTGGCGGTGTTACGGCGCCAAGAAGTAGGCCGCTATCAGAGAAAGCAATTTGATTTTGTTAGAAGACAAAACAAACATAATTGGTTTCGGAAGAAATAAGGAGTAAGTTTATTAGCGAAACTTACTAAATTTAAAATTCATCGCCAAAACTTTGTAGATTTTATGTATTTTGTTTTCGAAAAACATCCGTTATGATAAATTATTACATGTTTTTGTAACACAATCATATTTAATGATCTTTGTACTTTCATGTATGCAATTTTTCAAATATTGTCCAAATCATAACTCCAATATTAGAAAATTACCACATACCCGCCAGAAAGTTGAGAGATATATACGCATTTAAAAGCTTGACTGGACTTAAATTACTAAAAAGTTTGGCGTGGAAAGGCTTATTTGTTGTTTTAAAATCTTTCCCGTGAAATACTTTGTAATTTTGTTCAAGCTGTCGACTGTTGTTCCTATTTTTGTGTTGCAAATTACTTTTTCTACTTCTGGTGTTTGGATAAAGTGTAAAAGTTTTGTAAATAAGATTAAAAAGTTTGCCTGGGATTTTTGCAATTTTCAGTTGAAACAAGTGCTTCGAGATAAAACACCTACATGCGCACACACATGTCTAAATACATGATAACACCCGGCAGTAAATTGAGCTAGTTGGAAGCTTCTGTCTACTACGGAAGGGGTTATGGGGTTTTCGATCTGTAGGTTAGCTCATACTGGTCGGCTTTCGTGCCATAGATAGACCTACTGAAGCGTAATAATGCCGGATTTAAAAGCGATTGGATACTTAAGTTTAATAATTCGTCCAGTCCTTTGAACTCCGAAGCTCTTAGATACTTAAGATGAGTTCTACGTAGTGCTGGACACAGGAAAAAAGGGGTTCCAGCGTCTCTCTTATGCTAGCTTCTCTGTGCTTCCTGCATGTATGCCCATCACCAGCTCACTTGTGATCGTCAAGAAGCTAACACCCTTCCGGTAGTAGGTACTACTCTCGACAGTTCGAGACCGAGTTAAGATAATTCAACTCGCCTGTCAGCCCTTTCGGAAATTTAATTGTATATCGTTTTTACTTACTTCCGTATTTCCTGTACTTGACAGGTATTTAGATGTATGGCACTTTTGGCATATTCATTATTGCCTCCTGCCTTCTGCTTCTGAAGGCATTCTTTGACGTAATACGATATGTTGTTTCCTTCAGTGCTGGCTATCTTTAAGGTTGGCCTGTGATCCCATTTCGAATAATAGATTCCATTAGCCGTTTTTGATCAGTCTATATAGATGTCGTAAGTTCCGCTGGAGAATCGCATGCTCCTGCACCATCCACCCTTCTTTAGTGTAACCTGGAACCTTCTTTCCTACTAATTAGGCTATAAAACTACATACCGAAAATTCTAAAATTATTAAAATGGAATTTTATTCTTTTGGAACTAAAGAGGCTGCATTGGAAATTTTGATAGCTCACACTCAGATTTTAAAATTAGATTATGTAAAGCTTATAAAAGCTTAATTGATTGTTGGACGGAATTCCTATTAGATTCAGCTTCTGACTTCCCGATTATTGCTGACGAGTTTGCTGTCATTAAGGTAGCGGTAAATTTACTGATCCGGAGTTCAGACTCTTTCAGAGAAGTGATTACCCACTCCGAATGCAGGGCGGCGATATTAGCCTTGAGCTCACTAATCGTATATTCAGGACTGTCTAAGGAATGCCTAACCTCAATATTTATGATAACGAGTCAGGTTGTGATAAGATTAGTATAGATGTCAGGCCATAGTAGAATTGCAGGAAAATCGAGCTAGCAATAAATGATACACTAGCCTCACTATTAGTATAGTGAAAACGAGTCGGTACTCCACTCTCCTCGTGTATTTTACTGCCATCGGGGGATTCTTTTGGGCCAAGATCGATCATAAGAGATCCATTGAACTCTTTGCCCTCCGCAAGGCTAGCCTCTTCCTAGTTGTGGCGGTTCTAACCGAACAATACGCTATCGGCGTCCTCGCTGTAAGGTTTAGAATCATGCCGTGTGTCAGCTGCAAATACTATATGGAAGAAGATGAGACATCTTAACATACATATTGAAACTGAGCAACATATCGGAGCTCGAACTGCTCCATTCTGCTGCAGTTTTGCACCAGTTTTTAAGTTAATGCGGCATCGGCGTCGGAAATAACGGTTTCGCTTTCCTTTTTCCGGGTGTTGCTAAACATATGGACATATCTACATAGGTTTGCACATGGCTACATATTTTACTTGTTGTACTTTGTGGCACCTTGTCTTCTCGTTTGAGTTTTTTTTCCACATGTGCGCCACTCGCCCACCAATCAACACTAAATTGCCAGCACACCTGCTCCAAAGAAGCGCCCATAATTATTCTCTTATACATATTTTATTCATGTATGTAACTAACTGTATTACTTCTTAACATACTATAGACGCCAGGTATTCTCCGAAATTGTGGCATGTTAACTTTAACGAATTGTGCTAAGGAATATTGCGTTGACAGCATAAGTGTGCAGGAACTGTTGCTGGGGGTAACAAACTCGCACATTTTATTTATAATATATTATATAATATGTGTATGTATTCAAAATTTAGATGTGATTTGATTTTGATATTAATATATTGTGATTTCTACGACTTTAAAAATATGGTGTATTAAATTGAATATTTTAAGTTCGGATTGGTTGCGTTAAATTCGAACTTCCAGAAGGACTATAATCGTTAGGAAAGTGCATTTGTCATGTGAAAAAGGGAAACTTAGAAATGTAGTATGATATGATGTTTGCTTCTTAAAGTGGTTGTCAACATTGAGATCGACGGGCCTAACAATACTAGTAGAGGAGAATTTAATTTTTTGTAGAACAATTTAGAGGAAGTAGGATTTTCTTTAAGGTCTCGTCGCCGTGTAATCCCACATTGGCACCTTTCTTTAAGAATTAAGTTGATAAGATGTTAAAGTACTAATATAGTGTCAATTGGATTCAATTGCAAACTTTTCCCAATAATTTAGTGAAGATTAATTTCAAAAAATTCTAATAAGCGTACAAAGACACCACGAAATCCGGTGTCAAAATTAATTAAGCACTTCCTTAAAATGCGCACAAATAGATCGAATTGAATTCAAAAAATTTGCACCTGAGTTATTTTGTAAAAATAGCACCTTATCCCTATTGATAGTATCATCGATCTTTTCTTACATAAGCTTTATTCGATACTTTACGTTCTCATTAACTTTTTGTCAAACGGCTGGATTGTCACACTTGTTTACAGCATGTGTAAATATTGGAGAGTAATTACCTTGCACTTATCTGATGAACAATAAAAATAAGTCAATAAATGTCTATAAGATGATGTATAGTATTTTACGAGAGACAACTGTTGTCAAGCCAGGCAAGGCATGTGCCTCTACAGTTAAAAGGGAATGTTTATTATCATTTGATAGAACGTTATTTAACATTTATTTTTCGAAAATTATCTCTTTCAAATGTTGGCCGCGGCATATGGTCCATCTCTTAAGTCCATTTTCAATGACTAGTTCAAGCATTTCGACTGGCAACTTGCGAATAACACGCGTGATGTTTTGCTCCAAGTTCTGAATCGATGCCGGAAGGCCGGCAAAGATTTGAGTCTAAACAGGAAAAAAGTCTAACGATCAGTTATCACATGTTCTGAGTGGCCAATTCACGCATTATGGCGCATAATGTTTGAAGAAATATGAACTAATAATTCCACCGGCTCACAAACGACTTCAAAGCGTTGTTTTTTCTGAATGAAATCACAGCTATTGAATCTCCTCAGGTTACTCTTTGTATCAAATGTGGCAGTTTTGCTTGTTTACATACCCATGGAGCCAGAAATGGGCCACATCGTTGAACTAAATTTGGCTCGAAAACGTCACATCTTCTTTTCAAGAATCCCTAGAATGAAGTAATGTCCTTTGGGAAGGTCGAGTGGCCTCAGTTATACCACGAGTTGTATTTTGTATGCTTTCAATTTAAGAACTCGACGTAAAATACGCCAAGACGGTCCATAAGTCAGTCCGAGTTGCTCGAACGACGCCGAATCGAGATGGCGGATGGTGCGGCGAATAGTAAGGGTCGATTTGTTAAAAATGTTTTTAAAGAAAGTTACGAGTATCTTTTAAAGTATAGTTAGATATGGCTATGAGGGGTAGTTATAGGTTATAGGCATATCCGATTATCAGCAATTCTTCTCTTCTGATCTTAAGTGTTGTTCTCAGATTTAAGTAGGCGCAATTTTATTTACCCTTCGAACCAATGAAACCTGATTAATTTTAAAAACTCGAATTTATCGCTGTCTTCATATGAAAATTAGCTATCATAACTTGTAAGTCGTGCCTAAGCTTCTAACTATGAAAGGAATAAAAATGGTGTTTAATTGTTATTAGATTTCAAATTTATATGTACATACGTATATACAAAATGTGTTTATAAGTACTGTAAGTATGTGCTTATAGAAAAATTGAATATAAAATTTACACATTTCCAACAAAATAATAATTGAGTTATTATTGTTTTCTAACCAGTTATTTCCCAGTTGAATTTGAAGTACTCGCTGAATAAATATATGAATATTTACACAGTTGTACATTTGTGTACTTTTGAAATTTGAATTAAATTTACAGTTTATAACTGTTTTAATATTGATTATAATCGCTGTCATTTGACCAATGAATTTGCGAGCTCGCGAAGTTGAAATGGTTGTAATAACTGGAAATAGATTCAAGTGAACATTAGTAAATGTAATGTTAGTTTTAATTACATTTAGAACAATTTTGAATCTTATCAGCTGACATTATTTTCAAAAAACAACTATATATGTAAGGAAAATTGGTGTCTATCCCTGAAAAGGTGTGAGTATATCTTGCACGACAGAAATTCGCGATATACAAATTTTCAGTATCAGTATTCAGTTTTTTCCAAGCACCTCGAGTCGATAGAGGCTGGAGTCTTTGACTCATTATTAGATTTCAATTTCTTACACTAACATAAGTATACTCTAGCGGTTAATGTGACACAAGTAACCTCTCAAGTCACCAACTAGTGATCGGTTGACGAAACAGCTACAAGACCTCTGCTTGAGTATTGCAGCAAAACCGTAAAATCACATAGAAACAAATAAGGAAGTGCTAAGTTTGCGTAAAACAATTCCTACTCTTGCAACTTGCAAGGATTAAAAGCAGGGAAGTACCTTCAGGTACACAAGGTTTACTAGTTATATGAGGTTTTCATCCGATTTTACATTCCGCACAATTATTCACCGTTATAGAAAACCACGCTCTCTCAATTTTATTAAGATAACTCACATATTGGTCGATATATGCGGTATAAAGGCACCCGGAAGCTGGAAAAACTTTATATTAGGTATATGGGTGCTAAGGGAAGTATTGACCCGATTCAACTCAATTGTTCTACACATACATACTGCTATCAGGAAAGGATTTTCTTTGAATTTTAATTATAAATTTGACACATTGAACAATATTTTCAGTAAAAAGTCAACTATAGGTACTGGAGCCTAAATATTCAGTACCTAGGCGCTTGAATAGTTTGGTTCGATTTGAGCCATTTGTCGCTGTAAGGTGGCATACTCTAAAAGCATTATTCGTGCAAAGTTTTATCTCGTTAATTGCTCCTTGATTTGTACCCTCGAAAGGAAAGAATCAGATGGAATTTAATATTGTGTTATATTGGAAGAAGGCATGGCTGTAAATCTTGAGATATGTGACTTCAGTATACTTGAGTTTAGTATACTCTGCAGCAATATGTGGCAAGTACAAAATGTAGTGTGTTTAAAACAAAAGGTTGCACGTTAACGCCAAATTTCGCGAAAAAATTGTATCATCATAAAATCCCAAACAAACCACAAAAACTCATAAACTTGGTTATTTAAAATTTTCACATTAATTTTGAGGTTATGTCAAAAAGGCCTTTTTTATATAAGTTGTAAATCTTTTCATTACCTATAACTTTACCATACTTTTTTGTAAGGGTCGCGTAGTTCGTCAGAAATCGATATAAATCGCTTTTAACCCTAAAAATTCAACTACGGCCTCTTCTTTTTCCAACTACAGATCGGCCGCAAATTATTTTTTCTTTCATTTTTGTTATTATATCTCTCTCTCGCTCTCTTTTCCTAGCTTACTATGAATTTTATCCACTTTTTACCATTTTCAAAAGCTTCCGCACGATCCTATAAGACAAATATTATTTTTCACATTATTTATGTGCGGAAGTCTTTCGTGGCTACAATTATAATATTTCGAACAGAAAGATGCTTTTTCCATATTAGTTCATAATAATTGCTATATATAACAAGTAAGGAAGGGCTAAGTTCGGGTGTCACCGAACATTTTATACTCTCGCATGATAAAGTGATAATCGAGATTTCAGGCGTGGTTGTGAACCGATTTCACCCATATTTGGTACATGTCGTCAGGGTGTTAAAGAAATATTATATACCGAATTTCATTGAAATCGGTGGAGTAGTTCTTGAGATATCGGATAATAAAAGAAACGACTATATATAGTTTGGTTGACATGGCTATAGTAGTTTTCGAGATATGTACAAAAAAGTTAGGAGGGGGCGGGGCCACGCCCACTTCTTCAAAAAAATTACGTCCAAATATGCCACTCCCTAATGCGATCCTTTGTGTCAAATTTCATTTTAATATCTTTATTTATTGCTTAGTTATGACACTTTATAGGTTTTCGGTTTCCGCCATTTTGTGGGCGTGGCAGTACCCCGATTTTGCACATCTTCGAATTCGACCTTCTTATGGAGCCAGAAATACGTGTACGAAGTTTCATCGTGGTATCTCAATTTTTACTCAAGTTACAGCTTGCACGGACGGACGGACAGACGGACAGACGGACGGACGGACAGACAGACATCCGGATTTCAACTCTACTCGTCACCCTGATCACTTTGTTGCGAGAGTATAAAACTCCTGTTGAATTGGTCAAATAATTTATTAGAAATTCTAGTTATAAGATAATGGTAATATTTTTTCCAACAAGTTGGATTTCATGAGTGCTTAGCTGAATACTGATTTAGGAACCCTGAATATTGTATATTTTTTATCTGGGTGTTTGTATGTGAATACAATAATTTTGTTTTCTGAAATATTTACACTTTATTGCTTTTTAAATATGCATACATATTTGAGCGCCAAGTTTGTGACTTTAATGTTCAGAAAGATATGCACACAATGCGTGTTTACATGCGTGATTATACTTACATATGTATGTATATATACATATATTTATATACATGTTAGTATGGGCGTGTATACAAGTGGTGATTATGCTCAATGCCCAAAGCCGTTCAGTTACTTCGCTAAAAGATAAGCATTTGTTTTTCTGGAAGCGTTTTTAGCTGCACACAGGCTTTTCTCTCGGTAATAAAAAGTAAGTACGTACTTCGAATAAAAGTTTTATCGCAATTTACATTCTTCCCGGCTGAGTCAGGCAACACTAACTCTTAGAAGGCAAGACGGCTGTATGTATTGATTCATTATACTGTCGCTGTCGCATTCTTAATAGCCATCTCTCAATTAGGCTCTAGTTAATAAAAGGTTCTTTACTTTAGAAGTACTCTTGGTTAAGTTAACTAGAACTTAACTGAGAGTTGTTTGCTAATCAAACATTGAGAAAACAGCTATATAATCCATACAAGTACATATATGACCAGATTTCGCTATTTGGCACCCATTTGAGCTGCCAAGTACAGCACAGCGATCGCAGCATTGCGAGGTAGGCTGTCCGCTTTCTCTCCACTGCGACACGACAGTTTTCATCGTACCAGCTGTTCTTTCGACCTTTCCGAAAACCAATGGTTTTGCTTGCAGCCGTACATAAGGAGCTTGAAATGCCGGCCCACAGTTCCCTTATATCGAGTTGCTGATGAGTGATCTCAGTGAACAGGATTGTAAGTCGAGTAGAAAGAAGTTTCGCTGTCGGTTATGATAGTAGCTTCTCGACGTCGTACGTTCCCTATGTTTGTTGACGGGCGTGCTTTCCTGTACAGAGTCTGGTGCGTGTCTTTGCTACATCAAGATAGTGGCCCAAGTCGATGTTAGGTTCACACTGGATACATTATGTCCGTTTATAACAACATGATATATCTGTTTTCGAACTTTGTGGTCTGAAGGTAGTCAAGTAGTTTGATGAATTTTGTTATGCTGGAATCTAGTACTACAGAAAATCCCATTTGGAGAGGTTTCGCTATGGAGGCTGAATTTTTCCAATATTGTACCAAAGATACCATGTATGCCTACCCGGGTGTTAAAATCGCTAAGCGCAATTTTTGGTCGTTGTGATAAACGCGCTCCAGCAGTTCATAAAAGGCATTTTTGGTCATATCGTCCTTCTCTTTCGTCGAAGCGTGGGTGTAAAATTAGTGTTAAGTTTAAAATTTTTGCTCGGAAGCAGCTTGTTGCTAGACTTTCATCCACCGGAGAGAATGCCTGGACTCGACGACTGAGTTTTCTCCCACCACAAATCCCACACCGAATTTGGGCTTCTGTATATAGCTGCTACAATAAATGACACAAGGACCTACTCGTCTCCGTCCTTGTCCTGTGTATCGCATTTCTTGGATGGCGGTGTTGTCAGCCTTAAATTTTACGAGGACATTGCACAGTTCATTCCCAATTTAGCTCCGGTACATTCCAGGTTGGGGCACTTAAATCACAGTCCTTATTACGTTTGCTGTGATCATCGTCGAAAGTGGGGTCTTTCATCCGAGATCATTGTTTTCATTTCATTGGAAGTCTATTATATGTTGCTGCAATTGAACTTCAGCACACTCTTGAACCAAATATATCAGAGTGGCTCCTCTGAAGCTTCCACGAGTTGGTTACCGCATCTTACACAAAGTCCACTCTCTAACACAATTATGGTGTCTCAAACCCTCAAATAGTCTAATGTGATTTATAGCTTCGTTAATATTTTGCAGAAGAGTATTTCAACAATAAGTAAAACAAAAACAAGTGCAAAGTGAAAGTGCAAACATTTATTTGTCATTAAAGGAGACATTCAGAAGGTGAATTGTTTGCACTCACTCAAACAATTTTACGTCAATTAGTGGCAATTCATGAAGTGATACAAACGAAGTTAAAAATAGAATACAAAAAAGTCTAGAAAACACCAAATTGATAGAAAGAAATTGACAAAAGAAGAAAACAGAAAAAACCCTGAAACGAAGTGCTTTCGTCAGAATGGCGACCAAATCCAAACACCCACAAGCAATTACGAAGAAATTGATCAGATACGCTAAGAAATAGAAAAGGAAACAAAACTGTGCAGAGAAACAATAGCAGACAAGCAGCGAGTGGCGAACAGAAAAAAGCTAAATTTCGCAACAATGTCCATAAAGCCCACTAACGAACATGAGCCATGGAGACTTCGCTTTATATTTATACATACTTACCGGTGTGCAGGTCCAATAGCCAAACCGGTTTGGGTATGCGGCGGTGGAGGGCCTACGTTAAGGCAGGAAGGTTCGCCCGCAGACTGTCGCAATTAAAGTTCCAGCTTGATTGCTGGTCACCTGGAAGCCACACACAGTTATATACTCGAATACATAAAGTATGTAGGTAATGTGCTTTCATATTTCCAACTTACTTGTGCACTTTGTTCGCTTCAGTCATTTTCAGTTTGCTATTGTCTGCCTGGCAAAAGCCAAAGGTCAAATGTGTTGAGTCGAAGTAGACACGTGATGATTTTTTACGTTTTATGGTTCTCTCTTCTAGTTTAAGGCGGGGCGGTTAAGGCGGCGCACCTGGGTTTGCAAACAATAAAAAATTGCAACAAGCGTTGGATTTTTATACCCTCGCTACATGTTGCTATCTATTATAGTTTTGTTCACCTAAAGGCTATTTATAAGGTAATTAACTAAGCGAGACAGTTATGGAGCCAAATATATGTAAATGATCAGGATGACGGAACGAGTTGTTCTACGGTCGACTGTGTAACCGTCCGTTTGTCCATGCAAGCTGTAACTTGTGTAAAAGTTGAGATATGTATCTTGCTTGTAACCATAAGAAATTTGATGGTCGAAATCGGACTACTGCCCTGACCTCAAACTGTAGTTAATTGAAAACTACCAATCCGAAATGAAGATACAAATTTATAATTTGAGCGAAAAAAGCATCAGATATTACAAAAAAAAAAAAAAAATTGAAAAATTGGGTGTTGCCTATCCCGCTTAAAGGTTTAATGTATATACATATGTATATGGAAAAAACATTAAAGATATACTTGTAGTAACCAAATTCGCTTAGCGCAAATATTTTTACCATTTCCTTTCGCCACGACCACTCCCCATGTAGCGGTTTTGACAAAAACTACTCAAAGTGCAATAATCCACTCAATAAACTTGTTAAAACGAGTGGTACGGCTGAACTTCATAGGAACCGGCATTTTCGAAATCGGTCTAGAACTTTTCAATGCCCCACATTCCGATGAGTATGCCTGTCTTTTTTATCAAAATGTCGATTCTCTGAGGTCTAGTATTGGGATTGAGAGATAATATTTTTATGACAACAGCATGCCTCTATGGCAACCATATTAAAATCGGATCAATACCTCCTCAAAACCCCATGTATCATGTGTTAAGCAATATACAAATTTTAGAATTTCTGGGTGACTTTATACTGACAGAATCTCTTACTAACGATAGTTTATCTCTGTGCTCAAAATGGGTAACATCAGATCAATAATGTATATGCTTCAAATATCTTATATATATATATTTATAATATTTTTCTGTACCGATTTTAATCCAATTATTTCGTCGAATAATGAATGTTGAATTATTTCCCAACATTTTCAGTATAAAGTTTTGTCAACACATAGAGGTATTTCCCTGGCTTTTGAACCTTGAAAATTGGCAGAGTATACAATATTGGGTTACACCCGATCTTAGAGTTTCCTTATTTCCTGTTAGTTTTAACTTTATTTTGCCATTTTTTTGCTTACTTTATTGTTTGGCACATTCGCTACATGCTCTATGGCGTAGAAAATCGCCAAATCACTACAACGAAAATAAAATAGTTTCACGCGAGAATAATAGTCGAAAACTTTTAAGTAGTGTGGAATTATTGGCGGCTTCACATGGAGTGTAATTTAAGAAGGTTTTTGTTTCTGTTGAGTGTGTTTTTTTTTGGGACTCGTTTGATTTCGCAAATGCTTCAAGGTGGCTTTTTATTAACTGTTTTGTTGTTTTCGTAGTTTCTGTGGCCATTATATTATATACATTAAGTTTAGGAAAAATATTTTTTTAATTCTATTAATCATTTTTATACTCGCACAACATGTTGCTATGGATGATCCATTTCGAGACTTTTTACTTTTTTTAAAGAAAAAAAAAAAGAAACTTCAAATTTATGCGGAAATGTTTGTTATCATTTGAAAGAGCATTTTTTGGCATTTATTTTTTTATTATTATCTCTATCCAAGGTTGGCCGCGACAGCAGGCATAAGTATTTCCATGATGATGTGCCAAGCAACACCGAACAAAAATGACATGAGAGCTTGACAGGGCTCCCTCGCGATCTGTCAAAAAAAGTTTATTGAAAAAATACCTATACTTGGATCATCCGGTATATATAAGTAATTAAGATACAAGGCGAGTTGAATCACGAGCTGGGAGAATGTTTTTGTGATCTGAGTGTGATATCTGAATGTAGACAGAAAAGGCTTTGAGCTTTACATAGTGCGAGAGTATAAAATGTTCGATTACACCCGAAGTTAACGCTTCATTAATAATTTACTCTATGTTTGGTGATGTGAAGAGAACAGATAAGATTAAAAAAGTGGTAAAGTCGTATTCCTATCGGTATGTTTCTCCCAAGAATGCTTCTCTTAATTATTTTTCTGATTTGACAAATTCATATTTGACGTCATTGGCGAAATAATTCCTCTGTTTTTGTTTACAACTATAACAATAAATTTATATAAAAAGGTAATTTATGATAATCTGTAAAATCAATTTTGATTAATTATATTTATACAGGCTTTTGTTAGCCTAACTGTTTCGTATAATCCACTCTCGAAGGCTTGGCGAATCGAAATGAGTTTATGATACCTTTTCTGTTCGCCTCTTTTATGTTTTGTTTTTGCTATTTTCGATTGTGTTTCGAGCCTGTTGGTAAGCGATCGCTTCAACCTTCAATTACTCAAGATTTCATTTTTTTCTTTCAATGAAACAAAAAAATATAATTACAAATATATATGTATGTATATATCGTCACCTGAAATGCAAAATAACGTAACAACATTTTAGGAAATTTACAGTGGCATGAATGAATGAAATAAAATGGACGAAATAAAATGGAACGTGAGTGAAACAAAATTTCAATATTGGTTAAAACTGGTTCTGACCGCAGAACCGGAAAATGTTGAACATATGTAATATTATGTATGTAATTTGAAGTAGTGAAGCGTAATCAATAAGAGATTCAATTTCGAATTTTTTGATGATATGTTATTTTGCATTTCAGGTGACGATATGTATCATTCAAAATATTTTATGACTTTCAGATACTATTGTGATTAAGAGTGTGCCTCTTATGACAAGCATCTATTAATTCGATATTTCGTTAATTATTTTGCTTCTTTACGATGGCGTTATTTATAATGATTGTCACTTGTGAAGAGCAAATTTTTTTTATCAAGATTAGGTTTTCGCATATACATATAAATAAATCGCAAATTTTAGTGGTATTTTTGTACACATATACATACATACATATATATACCTACTATTCTTATTAACATATAACATAGCTTTACTTGAAGCTTCGCACTCAAAGACTTCTGGAAGAAGCTTTCATCCTCAACATTAACAAAATAACTTTGTTTGTCCATCCATTCCCATTAGCTGTGTATTATTCTAGATGGATGCTTCCATAAGTTACTGACTTTGGTAGTTTCTTTCGAATCACAAAACTCTGTTTGAAGCAGCGCATACTTCACCGCATGTCTTCATTCGATTTCATACGGTCTTCGTCATTTTATTTCACTTCTTTCAAGTGAAGTGCGCATATTGCTCGCTGTGCTTCATTTGCACATTTGCTGCTCTGGTTTCTGTGCCGAGTGCACTTTATTAGAAACACATCCGCGTTCTCGCATTCGCTTGTTGGAGCGAAGACTCTGGTACTCACTCCTAACTCATTTTGATATCTCTTGCCGCCATTTGGCAGTTACTTAGCAGCAATGCATTTGCTACTTCGGCAAATTTCGTTCGTTAACAGCTCGTCAGCAATTGCAGAAGCAGCAGCAACATCGTCATCGCCAGCATCATAATCCCTCGTTACAATTGCATCCATTTGAACTTTGCTGTGTGTAAATTACCTCATCAGTGTGCTACTTCTGTCGAACCAGGCACATAAAATACATACATACATATATATATGTATTCATATGTAGTTCTTAATAAAGTTGCGGAATAAAAAACAAGAAAAATTGTGAACTTTGGTTGCAACGAATACCCTTCATAAATGAAATATTTTCATACAAGAACTACATTCTGGTCGGGCTGTTGTCTTTCTTCCCACATTATACTGTTGTTTTCGTTAATAATTGTTGCCAAGTTTTTTTGTTGATAATTCGAGATATTTAAAATTTTTCAGTATTGATTAATTTTGTTCAGCGATGAGATCCGTTATCGGGCTTATGTAAACAAGTTATTGCATTTGGGACGAAGAGCAACCTGAAGAGATTCAAGAGCTGTCATTTCATCCATAGAAAAAGAAGGTTTGGTGTGGTTCTCGAGCCGGTATAATCATCGGTCAATATTTCTTCAAAAATTATGCCGGTGAGGACATAACCGTCAATGACGAGTGTTATCGCGCCATGATAAGCGACTATTTGATGCCTGAAATTGAAGCTTGTGATTTCAATAAGATGGCGCCACTTCCCACACATCGCAGAAATCAATGAAGTTATGGAGAAAGCACTTCGATGAACAGATAATTTCACGTTTTGAGCCGATTAGCCACCAAGATCGTGTGAATTTTTCCTGTGGGGATATGTAAATCTAAAATCGGAACAATCCCACATCGATTCAGCCTTGGAGCAAAACATCATACATGTCATTCGCCAGATACTAGTCGAAATGATCGAACGAGTTTTCGAGAATTGGACTCAACGAATGGACCATCTGAGATGTAGCCACGGCCAACATTTGGAAGATATAATATATAAGAGGATGGAGTCATGTGTAGAAGTTCACGCAAGTGAGGAAAGTTTTCTGATCGCCATTCACGTGGGAGTGGCCAGAAACGATTCTTTTACATATGACTCAAGCAGCTCACGACTTCCGGTCT